>NC_053166.1:52126205-52358424 GCF_016835505.1 Polypterus senegalus
GAGGCTAATTGAGCCCGTAGTAAGTTTTCTACAGGTCCTGACGAGCATTGAGAAGATCGTTGGGGAGTTGGGAGCTGCAGCCAAAGAGCCGTTGGAGAAGGTGAGGAGTTACATGCGGCGATTTGGAGAAAAGCCTCCCGTAAGTCATGATGCGGCTATACAGGTGAGTCAAGCCGGTACCGTAAAGAAAGTAATAGGAACGCAGTGTAAGCCGAGCTCGCTTCTAATGAAGAGTGGGTGCCAATACACGGCATGCCCTACAAGAGAGGCCGGTTCGTTAACTGAGTGGTCGGGGGAAGGGCTGATCGATCCAGGGCAGCTAGACAGTGCTGACTCCCGGAGTGAGGCGGCCCTAAAGACTCCACCACCGGTCAATTATAAAAATAAAGGGGTGCAGACAGTAAAAGGGCTTTCTTCTTCCAATAGAGAGACCCAGACTGTGGACAAGCCCCAGATAAAACATGAGACTTCTAAAATAAAACAGGGGTCTCCTGACAAGACAAGACAAAAGGGCCAGAGGAATATAAAGGCGGCCTGAGAATTCTCCTCAGCGGAGAAAGGGGCAGAGCCAGAAGTACCTAGGTGCTTCAAGTCCCGTCGAGAGAGACCACCAAGTGGGCCGCGGCTGTGCTACGAATTCTGCAGGCCGGGCCACGAGTGGAGAGGTTGTCCTAGGAGGGCAGAAGATCAAACTAATTATGCTTACACTGTTCCTCCTAGGTTCGCACGGGAGTGTCAACTACATCGCCGAGGTCTGGTCTTTGGATCACCTTGGAGGAAGATGTCCCTTGGGGGACACAACATGCAAAACCATACTTTTCCACTGGGGGAGGAGTACTGTGGTATCTGGCCGGTTTGTCATCCCGGCCAATACCCCCAGGCCGCCAGTTGGAGCCCTCACTGCAGTATGGAGGTGCCCCGAAGACCAGCAGGGAGTCATGGACTTTGTAGTTTTTATCCTCAGCCCTGCTGGATACCACAGGGGCCGCAAGAGGGAGCTGCAGGGAGGACCGAAGACTTCTTTGTGCCCTTTAACCCGGAAGTTCATCAAAGGAAGAGCAATTGGCTTCCGGGGTGAAAAGAAAGGACTTGTACCTGACCCGGAAGGGATTGAGAGTCACATGGACTGGGGATTGGAACACTTCCGGGTCAGGGAATATAAAAGGACTATGGGAGCTCCTAGATGGCGAGCTGAGCTGAGAGGAAGGGTGGCAACGCGTCTGGGAGTGGAGGATTGTATTATTGTTAGTGATTTGTGATATATATGAGTATTGTGGAGTAGAGGGTGCTTTGTGCACTGTGACATTTAAATAAAGTCAACATTTGGACTTTTACCTGGTGTCTGGAGTCGTGGACAGGGGTTCAAGAGAGTGATAGCGACCCCTATCTGTCACAGTGGATTGTGGAAGAGAGGTGAAAAGAGAGTGCAGGCAGGGTGATTTGTGACAGACGGATATCAGCAAGAGTGAAAGAGAAGGTCTACAGGACGGTAGTAAGACAAGCTATGTTATATGGGTTGGAAATGGTGGCACTGACCAGAAAGAAGGAGACAGAGTTGGAGGTGGCAGAGTAAAAGAAGCTCAGATTTGCACTGGGCGTGTGGAGAATGGATAGGATTATAAATGAGGACATTAGAGGGTCAGCTCAAGTTGGACGGTTGGGAGACAAAGTCAGAGAGGCAAGATTGCGTTGGTTTGGACATGTGCAGAGAAGAGATGCTGGGTATATTGGGAGTAGGATGCTAGGATAGAGCTGCCAGGGATGAGGAAAAAGAGGAAGGCCTAAAAGAAGGTTTATGGATGTGGTGAGAGTGGACATGCAGGTGATGGGTACAACAGAACAAGATATGGACAGAAAGATATGGAAGAAGATGATCCGCTGTGGCAACCCCTAATGGGAGCAGCCGAAAGAAGAAGAAGAAGAAGAAGTTGGTTGTGTGGAGCCAGGTTTATTTTCCAAAAGACAATTTAGGCTATTTATTTTCATAAAATATATGGATTCAAAAGGGACGTATGGTGTTGCCAAACCCTTAAGGAGCAATGTACCTGTCTTAAAATCCCCCCAAAACTTTGAAAACTCTTGAACACCTTTTTAAGTGAGTTTTACGGATGTAAAATCACAAATGCAAAATGAAATTTAACATTACTGTTGCAAAACCATTTGGAAAAAGAAACTTGGCTGTTTTACTCACTGCTATCTATTTATGATTTTATTTGGATGGACGGATGGGCGGATGGATGGACGTATAGTTGGATGGATGTATATTATAAATAACTAATGGAGAGAGGTTCATTCTGCCATACAGGCTGAATATTCATTGCCTTGTACACATGACAATAACTCTAAAATTAACTGATGACACTGTTTACCATCAAAGCAAAACTTAGCATTTTTAAAAAAGCCAATAGTATTGTATACCTGCATATCCCTAAGTGTGAAAGAGATAAGCCCCAGTGAACGAGAGTGAAGCACCATTTTTAAGCATATGTTGAGTTGCTGCTCAGAATATTCTAGAATGTGAACAACTGTGGATAGCGTTAATAAAGTTTACAGTTTATGATGAGGCAGTTATAATTTTGAGCATTCATACCATTACAGCATTACAATTTGTAGCAAACCAGCAAATAGAAAGAAGTAGTGTGCTTATGGTTTCAACATAGCAAGGATCAGCCATTATGGAATCCAGCCATACACAAAAAGAACAACTTATCTACTGTATTTCTAAAAGCAGAGACATTGATAGACATCAGAGAAGTAGTGGAGATAATGGACAGGACACCTGCACATACGCCAGCAATGACAAAGAGGTCAACATTTAAAACAAATAAATACTTTCTTTCCTACCTTAACCCATTATATAAAAGCTTTATATCTGGGCAATGCCGAGTACTTTGACTAATAATAAATAAAATAACAGATTACAAAATAAAATTCAAACATTGAGAGAATTAACACATACAAAGAAAAGGCAAGAAGGAGGAGAAACCAGAGAAGAAGAGAATGTTGGTTGAGAAGGTAAGTCAGGCAAAATGAAGCCTATGGGAGTGGACAAGTGGATCAGACCTCCAACTTAGTCATGAAGGACTTGGACACATTGTATGGTGGCCCAGTATAGCACGAAGTGTTTATGTTTTCCTGTGTTTCTTTATAATATGTATTACCCTTTGTATTTCCATCCCTGTAATTATTTCCTTAATAAAATCCTTTATGGTTGATAATTTGTTGTCAGTCTGGGATCAGGGAGGCTACAAGAGTGCCCCCTAATTTCCACAGTATATAAGTACTTCTCTAGTGATAATCTACGAAATCACACTAATCTTGGTAGGGAATAAGCAAACGAGCTCTGCACAGCCCAGTCTGGTTTAAAAAATAAATAGTGAGATGCACCTAATAAAACAGTATGAAGCTGACAGAAGTAGATACAACGGTATCTTGATCTTCATGCTTCAGTGCTACACATACTGCACAATTTGAAAGCCATAGAAAAGTAGAAGCACTACATGAAGATATTTAGTTAAAAGGTTTAGACTAAAAAAATGTCAAAGCAGGCACATTTTTGAGTGCAAGAGCACCTAATCATATTTGCAAATAAATCTGATTTAGTTTGTGTGTAAATACCTGCTGGGGCAGCGCTGGCACATATTTACAGGCCCCCCTGTTGGGTCAATCTGAAGCAGATGTTACCCCCTGTGTTGTCTCTGACAAAGCCAAACCCAAGTCAGGAGTCATGCAGATATTTCTGAAATAAGCCATTTCAATTTTGGATTAATAAATAATAATGATAATTTTTACATCATGGGGTGTATTGCAACCCTAAAAGAGTGTTAACAGGGTCATGGAGGCTGTGGTTAGAAAACTAAGAAGCTCCCAGAAGAAAGAATGGAGACACCCCACACTATTTGATTAGAGCTTGTTACAGTGAGAGCCATTCCAGGCAGTGAGCAAAGAGCAACTGGGCTGGGACTGCTTACAGCTACATGTGTATCTAATTGAAACAAAAAGTGAAGAAAGGATCCTGTGTTTGTCTGTGTACTGTCTCCAGAGCCATCCCTGCCCAGGCTCGGTTACAATATATTTATTGTCAGAAGGAGGATAACGAAAGATAAGAAATGTTTCAGAATTTTCCAGCTTCTGTTTTTTTCTTTTTTTTTTTGTTCATGGATTAGGATTTTGAGATAGCTCTGGTCTCCCTTATATGTGTTGGAGTCTTAGTTTAAATTCAATTTTATCACCATCCCTGTGGAGTGTGCATGTTCTCCTCAAATAAGTTACTTGTTCTTTCTTTCCAGTGTAAAATAGATTAATTGATGACTATGAACTCACCCAGTGTGAATGTGAATGTGCCCTATCCAGGGTTGGTTCCTGGCCTGCTTTTACTGTTGCTGGCATATGTTCTGGTACCCTGACTTGGACTAGTTTGATTTAGGAAAAAGATGGCTTATTGTTTTGTGGTGTTATTAGGTAGTCTAAAAGTATAAGTCAGGCTTTGTGTGGATAAAACTGTACAACAAGAATTTCTCTTTAATTCATTATTCTCTTCTATCATATTCTTTGTCTCTCACAGTTTCTGCCAGGAAATGTGGATATGGTCGACAAGGTGACTACAATTTGAGAGTCTGAGGGTAAAGTACAATCAGTTGTTCTCTGGAAAAAGTGGAGAATCATCAGAAAGCAGAGGACGTTTAGTTGTTGGTTGGGTTATCACTGAAAGTCTCCATCCCTTCCAAAGTTCTCTGTGAACAGGAGAGAGGTCAGCTCTCAGTACCTTCCCTATGTGAGATCTATGTCTTAGGTTATTGTGCTTTTTCATTGAATGTTCTCTCATTTAATGAGTCTGACAAGAAGAAGGATGACACAGTGGCTCTTTCAATGCTCTTAAGGACCAGGTGTCAACTGGAAACTGTGATGTATCCTTACGTGTGCCTCTTCTTCCATTAATTGAACATCACAGAGCAAAGGTGGGACAGTGGCACATATTACTGCTTCACAGCCCTTGAAAGCTGGATTTCAACGGAAATCTACGACGGGCCGACTTACAGTATGTAATTGGATTCCTTTTACCATTCCTTACACTTAATTCACATTAAATTGTATGTCTGTGTGTGTGTGTGTGTGTGTGTGTGTGTGTCTGTGTGTGTGTTTGCCCTGTGATGGACTGCTACCCTGTTCAGGTTTTGTTCCTACCTTGTGACCTATGGCAGCTGAGATAGGCTCCAGCTCCCCCTGCAACCCTGGTTTGGATTAAGTTAACTTTAATCTGAAAGTGAAAATAGATTACAACAAAGTGGTGTAAATGAATTACAAATACAAAACATAAAATAATGGATAACATAAGTGTTCACCCTCTTTAAATGAGAAGCACCATCTATGAATGGTTTTATAAAATTAAATTACAGTAGATTCTGGTATAAATGACAGATATGAATCATTAATACTGTGATCTATCAATTGGAAATTTGCTGCCTTCTAGAAACCAATGAGGTCCAAAATAAAAAGAATTTAAAACAGAACTTTGGCCTGAGGGAATATTAGTCAGATAAAGTAAAATCCGCCATCCATTTATTTTTGAATTGTATTATCAAGATCAGGGTCATGGATCCTATTCTTGAAGTATTGTGCACAAAGCAGACACCAGCCCTGAGACAGCATACCAGTTAGTGATAAGTGAAATAATTCTCACAAACTAAATTCACAATGAAAAACTGGTGTTTCGCTTTGCAAAAAAATTCACAAAATAAAAGGCATTTTGCTTCCAGTGAAATTTGTGTCATTTACACAAGAAGAAATGTGTTTCATGTCTGTCTGAAAGCATTTTAATGCATTAATTTTAAAATTAAAGGTTAAAATTGATTACATTAAAGATTTTTATTGCATGTTGTCAGCTAGGATCAACAGTGGGAAGGGGATTTTGGCAGAGTTTTTGCACGATGATGTGTTTTAGTTTGTCTTTGTATGAAAGCTATGCAGCATGTCACATTTTTAAAATATGTACAGCAATAGGCATAAACAGAATTGATCATATGGTCCCATTGATGTTGGGACAGATTTAATGCTTTACACAGCTGCCATAAAAAATCACAGGTAAATACGGAATTGTAAATGAGAATTTATGGCTCAATATTCCTTATTTACCATCCAAAAATGCCATGTAAACCCCCTAAACTCGTGTTTCACAATTGCAAAATCATGTGCAAAAGAAATTTTAGTGTCGATTTTGTGAAAGATTAAACATATCAAAACTCATCTGCTTCGCTCATCACATGTACCAGTCTATTTCGGGGGACATTAACATGCACACACCCACCCATGCTGTAAAGGTGCCAAATTTCTTACTGAATTATTTATGTGTTGGAAGAAAACCAATGAGTGCTTGGATGAAAATGGCCCCTTAGACAAAGGGAGAATGTGCAAATGTTGTGTCACCATGCCATGGATCAAAACGTAAATCACACTAGACCACGAGTCTGGTTAATCCAGGGGTTTATTTCCAGGCATAATCAGGAAAACATGCTACCATTGTGACTATCTAGGACTCTCGATGAGGAGCCCTGGAAGTATTTGTGACACCTACATGTGTACACACTCCCAAACTGTGGATGTCACTAAAAGATAACAGGAGTAGGAAATAAATTCTTCCTTGTTCAGCCCTTCCATTTCCATTTATGAACATTGCACAGGAGAACACACACCCAAGCGCCCGGTCAGTTGACAGGACTTGAGAATTTGAAGCAGCCAAGAAAGAGCAAGTAGTCAACTAGGAAGGACAGAGAGATTAGAAGACATTGGCTTGTATGTATTATGGTGTTTGAAAACTTGCAGTCAGAAAAAAAAACAAAAGCTAGAAAATAAAATGAAAAGAATATAATAAATGAGTGCAGGCTGGCGCAAGCACTAGAATTTTCATTCTCCGAGTGTAGCGTAAAATTATTATATAAAGTCAAAGAATCAGTTTTCAAATAAAAGTGACTCATAATTCTACAGATTTCCACTGACTGACTAATTAGAAAGGTTCAATTGTGTCCCTTCAAATGCCATATGCTGCTCTTTGCCTCTGGCTGCTTTTCCCCGTCTAATTGATAAATAATTTCACAAATGCTCAATCAGGAGAGACTAATTCTGTAAAGCAGCCATCCGCTGTGGAGTGTGTCACTTTGCAGTTATTCTGATTCACCATAGCTTCTTCTCCGTGGTTACAATGTGTACATTGATTCAGCCGGCCCTTCATTCTGGCAGCAACAGCACACAGGAGTTTAGTTCCACATTCCTCCTCAAATCCATTTGCATTGAGCCTGAAATCCTTTTAGTATAAGAGTTAAGCCAGGAGTTTGAAATTTCACCAGAACTGGAACAATAGGGGGGATTTTGTTGTGTGAAATGAAATTACCCACTTTAGATGTTGGCTTTCATTATGAAGAAAATAATCTTTAAGCAAAGTATGGTCAAGAGAGTGTAAAACACAAGGGTGCTCACTTAATGTGAGACCCTGAGAAACTCGATAAACCTGCCAGTGCTCTAGAAACATGCAAAGAACAACACAAAAGCTGGAAATTACCAAAGGAGGCTATTCACAGCAGAAAGGTGCAAAACAAAAGTAAAAACAGAGGAGAGAGCAACATCCAGTTAGATAAGACGCAAAATAGTTTAGGATAGATTATTCAACAGAAGGAACAGAACAAAAATAAAGGTTTGTAAGCATCAGTCACCTAATTCAGTCTCATTATTTACTACTAGCCAACCCACGGCGTATCATACGCCGCATAATAAGACCGGTTTTTTAATGATTTTTAAGCACAGGGAGAAAATTAGCATTTGAAAAATCGGTAATGTAATTAATCAGCAAGAAAAGCAACATTATAACAATGCACGGAACGAACCAACACAGTAAAACAGTTTGCTATGGTTCACGCGGTCGTGCGTCGTAACCAAAAACTCGGTTTTTAAAGACTGCTTACTTCATTGTGTTTTAACCTCAGTTGTAAAGGATTGTAATTGAGGATCCCATGGGATACCCCTCGCAAACCGTTTAACACGCTGCATATGGCGATTCACCTCCGTGAGAAACATGGCTCTATGAACAGTCAAGGTGGCTCGGAGGTGCCAGGAGAAGGTGGGTGTAGCGCCTTCTGTGTGCGCCATAGGTGTCTTACTTGTCGGCGGCTCAGTGAGTCCACGCCCCTTCCGGCGTGCTTTCCATGGTTGTCTTGCCTTAGTGAATTATATATATAGATTGAAGTTAAAAGGAAAAGGAGATAAAACATATCTGATACTTACTTACTTATACGACGAAGAGACGCTGACAGGGATTCCACGATTTGACAAAACTTCTGTTGTGAAACGAGTGTCCGGTGAACAGAGTGCATCCATGGACAGTTGAATGATTAAGTGTTGGGGTAACACAGAGAACAAACTGGACTCTGCACCACTAAAGGTTGTATCTTACATTCCTTGTTTTTCACAGACTTTTAGAGTGTGGAATGTGTGTTTTCCTTATAAAAAAAGGAAATTCATTCTTGATATTGTTAGATTTTGTTTATGTTCATTTATCTTTTTCATGTACTTATTATTGTCTAGTGTAATAGAAGTTACTGTTGCTTTTCCTGAAATTGCTGTTGTGTCTTTCATTGTGTGTTTACTCATCGCCCAATTTAAAAAAACCTGTGTGCTATTATTGGTAAATTTCAGGAGTTCCCAGTCTCTTAATAAAACTGGGTGGCATAGTCGGATATTTAAATGGTGTCTAAGTTACCTGTAAGTGTGACCATACACGTGTCACATTCTGGTCACACAGTGAGTGCCATTAGGTATAAAGGTCACCTCCATATACGTTATCTGGGAGTGGATAACACATTTTTTCTTTATGGTGTGCAAATGTGTTTGATTGTCTGGTTTAGCAGAATCCTCACTTTGATTCTATGACAGATAGATAGATAGATAGATAGATAGATAGATAGATAGATAGATAGATAGATAGATAGATAGATAGATAGATAGATAGATAGATAGATAGATAGACAGAAAGGCACTATATCATAGATAGATAGATAGATAGATAGATAGATAGATAGATAGATAGATAGATAGATAGATAGATAGATAGATAGATAGATAGATAGATAGATAGATAGATAGATAGATAGTGTGACAATTAATTCACTCCAGACATCATGAAGGTTTGGGGCAGCCACCCGTATATTACTGTATATCCTGGCTGCAAAAGTTTAAATAATTGAACAGAGATATTCACAAGACTGAGTCCAAAACAGAACTGTCAGACTGGAGGTAAGATGGCGGCTTTAAAGGCCCGTAGAGGAAGTGACGTCATCCAATGCGCCGGAACCTGGTGGGATTCCCTGGGAATGGTCTGCAAGGAACTGAGAAGGACAGTCAGTACATCCTGCCTCCTTCTGGTCTGATGTGGTATTACAATTACTCAAGCGCTTTAGCTGCCTCTTACTTGCATGTGTGGGATGATAGATAGATAGATAGATAGATAGATAGATAGATAGATAGATAGATAGATAGATAGATAGATAGATAGATAGATAGATAGATAGATAGATAGTGTCAAGCTGGCACATCAAAGGGCTCATCCAAGGTATGTAATACACCACTGGATAAATGGAAGCTGTGGTTCCAAAGAGCTGCCATATTGGAACACTTATCTCTGTATGTATTAACAGTATGTATGTGTGTAGATGTTTCTCTGCATGCTCTGGTTTCTTTCCACATTCCTATGACATGTCTGGGTGAGTGTATTAGTTGGCTCTGCCAGGGCCTGACACCCATTGCAACATTGGTTCTAACTTTGTGTCCCACCATTGTGGTCCTGAATTGAATTAAATGAGTCTAAGAAAATATATACACTCACCTAAAGGATTATTAGGAACACCTGTTCAATTTCTCATTAATGCAATTATCTAATCAACCAATCACATGGCAGTTGCTTTAATGCATTTAAGGGTGTGGTCCTGGTCAAGACAATCTCCTGAACTCCAAACTGAATGTCAGAATGGGAAAGAAAGGTGATTTAAGCAATTTTGAGTGTGGCATGGTTGTTGGTGCCAGACGGGCCGGTCCGGGTATTTCACAATCTGCTCAGTTACTGGGATTTTCACGCACAACCATTTCTAGGGTTTACAAAGAATGGTGTGAAAAGGGAAAAACATCCAGTATGCAACAGTCCTGTGGGCAAAAATGCCTTGTTGATGCTAGAGGTCAGAGGAGAATGGGCCGACTGATTCAAGCTGATAGAAGAGCAACTTTGACTGAAATAACCACTCGTTACAACCGAGGTATGCAGCAAAGCATTTGTGAAGCCACAACACTCACAACCTTGAGGCGGATGGGCTACAACAGCAGAAGACCCCACCGGGTACCACTCATTTCCACTACAAATAGGAAAAAGAGGCTACAATTTGCACGAGCTCACCAAAATTGGACAGTTGAAGACTGGAAAAATGTTGCCTGGTCTGATGAGTCTCGATTTCTGTTGAGACATTCAAATGGTAAAGTCAGAATTTGGCGTAAACAGAATGAGAACATGGATCCATCATGCCTTGTTACCACTGTGCAGGCTGGTGGTGGTGGTGTAATGGTGTGGGGGATGTTTTCTTGGCACACTTTAGGCCCCTTAGTGCCAATTGGGCATCATTTAAATGCCACGGGCTACCTGAGCATTGTTTCTGACCATGTCCATCCCTTCATGACCACCATGTACCCATCCTCTGATGGCTACTTCCAGCAGGATAATGCACCATGTCACAAAGCTCGAATCATTTCAAATTGGTTTCTTGAACATGGCAATGAGTTCACTGTACTAAAATGGCCCCCACAGTCACCAGATCTCAACCCAATAGAGCATCTTTGGGATGTGGTGGAACGGGAGCTTCGTGCCCTGGATGTGCATCAAACAAATCTCCATCAACTACAAGATGCTATCCTATCAATATGGGCCAACATTTCTAAAGAATGCTTTCAGCACCTTGTTGAATCAATGCCACGTAGAATTAAGGCAGTTCTGAAGGCAAATGGGGGTCAAACACCGTATTAGTATGGTGTTCCTAATAATCCTTTACGTGAGTGTATATATATATGTAAATATTTATAGTAAAAATTTGCACAAGTCTGAATTCTGTTAGAGCCATCTGAAATGATTTTTGTAACTTAGATTATTCAATTCCATTTAATTTAATTTACTCTCTTTGAGTGCACATCCTTGTAGTCTCAGCATGTTACACACCATTACTAATACAGTACAGCAGACAAAATTATGATGGTACTGGGTCTTCTTACACCCCTCACCTAAGACATAACTGATGAGATCCAGCTTTAGGTACATAAAACAACCTTTCATTTCTACCACAGGACTCTAAGTCATCTTCCTCTTTACTTAGCTGAGCCTTTTTCCCTGCCTAATTCCTAAATCCAAGCTCACTAGAAGCATATATCAGAAACACTTCTGTATCAGATGAATAAGGCAGAGGAGTCACCCCTCCTTTGTGCGCAATTTGCACAAAGAACATCTGTATAGCAGGGTGATGAGAAAGAACCCCTTTCTGCACTCACGCCACAAACAGAGTCACCTGTTGTATGCAAATTCTCATTTAGACAAGCCAGATTCATTTTGGAACAAAGTGCTTTGGACTGATGAGACAAAAATTATTTGGTCATAACAAGAAGCACTTTGCATGGCAGAAGAAGAATACTGCATCCCAAGAAAAACACCTGCTACCTACTGTCAAATTTGGTGGAGATTCCATCAAAGTCGAGGGTTGGATGAATTCAACCCAATTTCAACAATTCTCCAGGATAATGTTCAAGCATCAGTCACAAAGCTGAAGTTACGCAGGGGCTGGATATTCCAACTAGACAAGGACCCAAAACACAGTTCAAAATCTACAAAGGCAGTCATGCCGAGGGAGAAGTACAATGTTCTGGAATGGCCGTCACAGTCCCCTGACTTGAAAATCATTGAAAATCTATGGGATGATGTGAAACAGGCTGTCCATGCTCGGCAGCCATCAAATTGAACTGAACTGGAGAATTTTGTATGGAAGAATGGTCAAAAATACCTCCATCCAGAATCCAGACACTTATCAAAGGCTATAGGAGGCGTCTAGAGACTGTTATATTTGTTATGATGCATATTTTCTATTAATCCAATAAACTTAATGTCACTGCTGAAATACTGCTGTTTCCATAAGGCATGTCGTATATTAAAAGGAAGTTGCTACTTTGAAAGCCAATGATAAACAAAAATCCAAGGAATTAAGAGGGGTTCCCAAACTTTTTCATATTACTGTATTTCTTAAGCACTTCTACTGTGCTTTCTTGTAACTGTGTGAGCTGCTCTGCAATAATAACTATGTCATATTACTCTATTTGTCACTAGGCTGCTTATTTTAATTAACCAATTTTCTGGCTTTGACTCTGGGAGGCTGTCTCTATGATATCTTAGTCTTCTTCTTTGACGTCCGGGCTATGCAGACAGTAAAAACTCCCAAGTCCTCCTGTACACCTCCTGGCGGCACCCACTGTACCGAGCAGGGCTGGGAAGACGAACTCCAGATCCCATGGTGCCCTGCGGAAATCCGGGGAACTGCTATGCTGCAGGGAAACCACCATCTTGGGGGAGGCAGTGTCCCAAAGTAGCTGCCTTCCCCAATCCTTCCATTCTTTGGGCATCCTGGCCGGGTTCAGTTGCTGGCCATCCATCACAGCATGCATATACTGTATACATGGTGACACAGTAGGTGGCTCCATTTCTCTCAGATCCAGAGTACAGGTTACTTGATTATCCTAAAGTGATCCTGTTACAGGTATGAGGGTGGGTGTGTGTGGGTATTGTCCATTCTAAAGCTGCTTCATTCCTTGCCCCCCAAGATACTAGTAGATAGATACTTTATTGATCCCAAGGGGAAATTTACATACTCCAGCAGCAGCATACTGATAAAAACAATATTAAATTAAAGATTGATAACAATGAAAGTATAACAGACAGACAATGATTTTGTATAATATTAATGTTTACCCCTACGGGTAGAATTGAAGAGTCGCATAGTGTGAGGGAGGAACAATCTCCTCAGTCTGTCAGTGGAGCAGGACAGTGACAGCATTCTGTCGCTGAAGCTGCTCCTCTGTCTGGAGATGTTCCTGTTCAGTGGATGCAGTGGATTTTCCATTATTGACAGGAGCCTGCTCAGCGCCCGTCGCTCTGCCGCGGATGTCAAACTGTCTGCCTCCCTCACCAGTTTGTCCAGGCGTGAGGCACCCCTCTTCTATATGCTGCCTCCCCAGCATACCACCGCATAGAAGAGGGCACTCGCCACAACCGCCTGATAGAACATCTGCAGCATCTTATTGCAGATGTTGAAGGGCATCAGCCTTCTAAGTTAGTATAGTTGGCTCTGTCCTCTCTTGCACAGAGCATCAGTATTGGCAGTCCAGTCCAGGTATTTATAGGTCTGCACCCTCTGCAAACAGTCACCTCTGATGATCACGGGGTCCAGTAGGGGCCTGGTCCTCCTAACTGACTTGGATTAAGCAGGTTTGAGAATGTTATTTATGTTATATACTGTATATAGTAGCAAAAAGAGAGATATACATAAAAACACCTTTTGGTTCCAGATGGCTAATCCCAGTTTCATTGAAGCAGATATCTGCAAAGGGTACAAATATAAAAGGAATGTAAGATGGTTATTCTTTAGCTGATTTTCCAGTTAAGGCTTTGAAAACAGAAGCTGCTCCTACAAAAGAAATTGACTTTGGGCGTTGAGGTTTGTTACACGGTGCTCAGAGTGGAAGGGGTAGGATTTCTGTTGTCTTGAGCAGAAGTGATATCAATGTTTTTCTTCTTCCGTTCTAAGGGCAAAGATAAGCAGTTAGCCAATGACTATGAAAACATGCTTGAAAAGCACAGTCTACGATACAATATATGTGTGTACTAGTTGGCTAACAGTGATGATGATACTACTACTACTAGTAGTATTAGTAGTAGAAGTAGTAGTAGTAGAGTAAATAGTATTGTCATCTTTCCAGACTTAAGTGAAATTCTTATTTGCATGTCCAAACAATATCCAACATGTCACCCCTCTCTGGCATCATGATAAACAAGAATGTGTTAAAATGCATAACTTTATTTTCATTGGTAGAAAACATTAATATGAGGGGAAAGCCAGAGTACTGTGGTGGGCTACCCGGGGTTTATTTCCTGCCTTGCGCCCTGTGCTGGCTGGTATTGGTTCCAGTAGACCCCCGTGACCCTGTAGTTAGGATATTGTGGGTTGGATAATGGATGGATGGATGGAAAGCCAGAGTAGCTGGGAGGGGCACCAGAGAAGGAAAGAATGGAATTGTACTTGAGAGGAAACATACAACATTTCACAAAACATGTAAAAGGCATAATAACCTATAAGCCAGCAAGTGCTTTGGAAGTTTTAACCCTGCTCAGGTACAGAGTAGATTCCTTCCGTGCTAAAAGTATACATTGCTCATTAGTGGAATGATGTTACCCTTTTAAAGGTGAAGATTGTCCTGAGGCTTGATATCACCCTTCAGTTGGTTTACTGCTTGCACAGGGTGACAGCTGTTTTGAGAGAGAAAGAATGGAATCATGACATGGCACAGAGAGATCTGAATTCAAATAGGGGTCATAACCAGGAAGACTAATTAAATAAACAAGGATCATGACATGTAGCTAGAATCGTGGTCAAAGAAGATAGAGGTAAGTAATAAGCCAAAAAGGGAATATGTAACCATAGCCAAAAAATGTAAGATGTAATTTATAGTCAGAGGAACCAGTAACCCAGAAACTAACAATAAGAAAGATGCTAAAGATGTTTTGTTCTTGAATCCAAACCATGAATGACCATGAAGTGTAAGATTCTGACCTTTGTGCCTTTGCAGTAATAGCAACCATAAGCAAAACTATCCCAGGACATCAGCGCCCAAATAAAACCTGACCAAATAAAACAAAATAGCACTGAACATGAATCATATTTACTACTGTTAAAAATAAATTAGAACAAAAAATAAATGTTACCAATAAATTTTTGGCCTTCAGACCTCCAAGAACTACACTTAAATAATGTTTAAGGGCCAAGAAACATTTGAAAAATAATAATAATAAAATCATAAGCCTGATTGTGACAGTCTTTTAGAAGGAAGCACAAAGTCCCTGAGTTGCAGTTGAGTGACCATGTTGTCCTCTAAGGTAAGGCAAGACATTAAGGGTGCAGAAATGAAGTATTAAGGAGCCAGCGGAAACTGTAGTTTCATGGCGTCTATACATTTTAAACCCACCAATGTCATCAGAAATGATCTACACCGAGACAAATAGCTCTTTCATTATAATGTCAGGAGGGGAATTGGGGCAAAGGGTCACCTGGTGAGAGGAGAGAAGAGTGACTAGACTAGAGCCAGATTATACGTGATGCAGAGACGGTAAATCAAGAAGGTAAGTGCGCACAATAAGATCAAGATTTTGAATTCAAGACCTGCCTACCCCTGTCATGTATTGGTCAGGAATCCTGCTTACACATTGGTTACCCTGACATTTCACATGCCCCTCAACTGCAGTAGTTTAGAGTTATTCAGTGTCAGTTTGTGGAACTGTACCAATGAACTGATATTCTGCTTGCTGAAATATCTTGGATATGCACAAATGCAAGCCTTACTTTCCATCTGATAATATTTTCGCTTGCTTGTCTGTAACTTTAAAATTTTGCACCTCTCTCCAATCATATCATGTGAATTGCTAATGAATGAAATATTACTGGGCAGGACTCCTGACCAGTGATTGATGGCAGGCAGGTCTTCCATTCAAAAGCTTTATCTCATTTCAGCACACTTACTGTCGTGCATAAGAGGAGTTTTTGAAAATGGTTTACAGTATTTCACAATATTTAGCAAAAACATATGCTTGGGACATTGTGAGATTATGATTGCATACCTGGCATTTAAATTATACGCATATGAAAGTCATTTGTGTTTTTTTGATGAATGTTTTGATACTATTTTCTGTTGTTCAAGTTGGCCATTTGACCATAACTTCAGACTCTATGGTTTCCATTATAACCTGTAGACACTTAAACATTGAGTTTAGTTAATACTACTACTAATACTATCTATACTGCTTACTTGTTTAATTATACTGTGTACATTTATATTTATTTATTTATTTGTTTGTTTGTGTCATTATTTTGCTTTTTGTAATTGAAATTCTTTCTTCAATGTCTTACTGAAAAAGGCTGTGAAGACAATGATCAGTTCCGAGTAAGCAGCCCTCCGACAGGAGGTGCGGCGCCGCTGACTGCATGCGCTGGGCGAGGGGAGTCCGTGAAAGCTCGGCGGGCCGGACCCCGCTGTCCTAGTTTGAGCTCATTAAGCTCTTCCCTGTCTATGCCTTGGGATTAGTCCCCAGCACTCCTGCCACACCAGGAAGTGCTGGGGAAGACTTATGCCCGGGAGCAGCCGGGAGAACACCCGACACTTCCGCCACGCTGGGGCGTGGCCAGAAGATTGCCGGGAACACCTGGGGCTCATCCGGGTCCCCATAAAGGGCCGTCTCCGTCATTCAGGGCTGGAGTCGGGTGGAGGTAGCTGTGAAGAGTGGAGGCGCCCAAGAAAGGCATGGCCAGGACTACACTAAATCGTGTGGTGGTGTGATATGTATTACCCGCATCGCTGGGTGCTGCGTGCACACAGCCCCGCTGGGTAAGGAACCCCACGGACCGCCAGGGGTTTATTCCCTGAAGCGGGCGGGCGGCGTGCATTGGAAGAGTGCAGCGGTTAGCGCCGCTGCTGGCGCCTGGACGGCATGGCGCCCAGGAGAGGCCACGCCGAGGACGCTTTCCTCGGTTGACGGGACCTGGGAGGTGAGTTCCCTTATGAGGGGCGGGCGTGTGTTTTGTTTTCCAGGCACCTCCAGGATCCGCCAGTGGCGGGCGCATGCTGGTTTTTAGGAAGCTCGAGAGGCGCTGGCAACAGCAAGGCTGCCGGCAAGCGTCGCCGCCGCAGAAAGGGAGCAAGATGGCCGGACCGAAGTCCCTCCCCTGACAAGTCATTGTAGAGAGGCGGGACCAGGGAATGTCCATCACGGGCAGGGGAGACCCGATTGGGCCGGAGGAGAAGGCCCACAGGAAGTGGCGGCGCCGGAGGCCGCACAGTCAGGTAGGATGTTAAACTGGGTGCTTTGGCAGCGGTTCTGCCCCTGTGTAGGGACGGACCCGGGCGAGTTGAAGGAATTAGCCCTCTGACTGATCTCTGTCGGTACAGCTGGAGGAGCCAACGGGGAACGAGTGGCTCAGAACAAAGGGGCGGATGCCCACCAAGGAGGCCCCGGGTTAAAGGGGAGCACAACCCGCGAGGCACAGGGATGCACCATGGGTTGGTGTCTATTGTGTCTCCGCCCCTGTCCCTGCTTGCTGTCCTCATTGATTTACCCACGAA
This sequence comes from Polypterus senegalus, assembly GCF_016835505.1. Lineage (NCBI taxonomy): Eukaryota > Metazoa > Chordata > Cladistia > Polypteriformes > Polypteridae > Polypterus > Polypterus senegalus. Next base: position 52,143,654 of record NC_053166.1, read on the forward strand.
AGTGGTCTTCGCTTTTGTCAGGGATGCCATTGAGGGTCAGAGCCCGCCTTCGCGGGGTTTCGGGTTGTTTTGGGAGCCACGGGTCAATCTATCTATCTATCTATCTATCTATCTATCTATCTATCTATCTATCTATCTATCTATCTATCTATCTATTGTCCCACACGTGCCAGCAGGAGGCAGCTAAAGGGCTTGAGTAATTGTAATACCACCAGGTGGTGGCAGGATATGCTGACTGTCCTTCTAAGTTCCTCATCTATCTATCTATCTATCTATCTATCTATCTATCTATCTATCTATCTATCTATCTATCTATCTATCTATCTATCTATCTATCTATCTATGTTCTCCATGAAAGTATTATATTAACAATTCTTCCCTGCCATCAGAGCCTTCACTAACATTTGAACACTTCTGCTGAAAATACCCTCTCTTATTTCAGGATACTAGATTGGCTAAAGACTTGAGTTATACATCTCGTGCCCCACATATTGCTTTATGTGAGACCTTCTGTTAACTTAATTTAGGCATAGGGGGGCATTCCAGACAGCGATGTGCACTGAAAAGTTTCTGATGTGTGCCTCTATAAGCCCTGGTTAAAGTATTGGAACCTCAAAAATAAAGAATAATTATGAATCATTCTACTGTTGGAGAGCCTTCTGTTGTTCAGGAATATCTGCTAGTGGTCTGACAAACCATCCATTAATCTGAAGGCTCACTGGTCAAGATAGCAAACTACATTTAAGTTCTGGGTTTGTTAAATGTGAGAGAATTCTTTTTTTGCATGCATCTGGGACCATGGGTGCCTAGACCCAATCATCCACCCAGCAGATAGGCTCCCTATGGTGTTTAGGAAACTCAGAGGTTTATTTTTTTGAATGATGTAATGACTGCCTTAGTTCCTCTATGAAATAAATACAAGAAAAGGAATGTAGTTGGTCTGGTTTTCCCTTAATTTTGTGCAAAGCAGGGGGCCATGCAGGGGGCTCAGTTTTATAAAACCCTCTCAAGAATGTGCAGGACACAAAAATGACAAGATTGAAATGGGTCACTCACATACATACACCTCTAAATTTACCACACACTATCATGCATACAAAACTAGACACACACACACAAATGCTTGACAACCTGCAATAACATGACATATTCTGACAGTCACAACTTGACTGTGAAAAGAAAAGATGAGTGCTGCAGACTGGTCAAATTAGGAAGGCAAATGTCAAAAAATATTTAATAATGGATTTGTTTATTTGAGACCTTGCAACTAACTGTGGAAAGAACATTACTTGCCCCCACCCTCAAGCTGCCTACCGTGAAGTCAAAGACAAAGGTAGGCAATGGCGATCCTTGGGTTCATCTTGTACTTGCTGACCTGCTTTTCTAAATTCAGGACATAAACACGGTTTGCTGAATAAGGCTCCTTGGTTCAAAACCAAACCATCCGAGATTTGCTCTGTAATTATGACATCAAATTGTCGTCAGTGTGGCTATTGACTCTTTGCCCCTTAGCAAATGGTTTAAATAAAACAGTGTGAGGTAAAGTTTAACCTGAAAACATTTGCAACTGTTTTCTTCATGTCTTCTTATACGAGGTTAATGAGCTGGAGCGGTTTATCTCTATGGTGACTATAAAAGAGACTCATCACTTGGATGGTTTTTTATATTCTATTATAATATACAGCTTTAATGTGTTTAATTTGGATCATAAGGCATTATTAATCAATATGAATATTAATCCTTCTATAGTCATAATTAAATAAAAAACAGTAGATCTATAAACATCCATTACCATTTAATCAATATTAAAGAGCATAAAATAATTAAAAATCTAGTTTCAATGAGGCGGCCTAAAGTAATAAAAAAGGTGCACTCACTAGTAACACATTACTTCTGTTTAAAGTTCTCTGTGTAAATACAATATTTCTTAACAGCTGTGCAAAGTTTACCTGTCTTCCTAAAGAACTCATTTTGGCTGGGTTATGTCCTTTTAACATGTACTGTAAAATTAAACAAAATCTAAAAAATCTTGGCATTTCTTTGTGAAGAATGTCAGTCATTTTGAACTAAATGTTCACATTCTCTTTGCACATATCTGGCTTTCTTTTTTTGCTCTGTATGTCCCTTGGATCAAAGATAGCCCTGTCATCATGACATCAGGTAATGAGTGAGCTCAAGTGATGTACGAGTTGTGACCATTTGCTGGTTTTATATATAAAAATTTATGTGTGGAAGTGTGTCTGTCTGTCTCTCCGGCCCGGAAGTGCAAGGCTACAGCATGAAACTGAAAGAGCCGGCAAGGCAGCCCCAATGTAATGAGTCAGAAGAAGAAAGAAGTACGAGGCTACAACATGAAGCTGAAAGAAACCACCGAGGAAAGACAAACGAGAGAGAAACTCTCTTAGCTACTGATAGACAAGGGGGGCGAGCACATCTGCAAAACAAAACTGTCGACTCTGCATTTCAATTTCTTTTCTGACAATTTCAATAGTTTCTAGTAGCCCAGGCTTTTTACAGCACGGCCTTACACAGCTAGTACAATATATGATGGCATGGCAACCATTTCCTCCCTACTAAAAAGAGTCGGGGACAAGGATAAGTTGGTTCTTAGGAACGTCTTTGCAATTGCCAGTCTGTTTTCTGCCTGGCTTCTAGTGATGAGTGAACCCCTCTGAATTTGCTTCATCTCGAGCTCGGTAAAATCACAGCAATGTTCGGGGAGTTCGCTGAACTCAGTAAAATGCATTGAAGTCAAAGAGGAAGGAGTTTTGAGTGGATTGTAATGGTTCAATAGTCTCTCATGTGTCCCTCGGTGCTACAGAGACATCTACCAACTATACTGGATCGATTATTGTGACCTGGGCTATGAGATAGTAGATCTAACCAATACAGCACTGTGCCTCCCAGAAAAGAAGTATCAGAAGAATAAAATGTCTTATCTGTAGATAGTGGCAGACAGGAAGCTTGAATTCACTTTGATTTGCCCACCTCAACAGTTTCAACAGCCGTAATACACCTCCTTTGACCTGAAAAGTACAGTTCCTGATGCTGCTACCAAATAAGCACAACAACTGCACAACACTCTGGGTAACATCATTAAAGGCGCAGGCTTACATGTTACACCCAGGTCACATACTGTACAAGTCCATACATGACACATTTTAGTTTCTTTGTAATTGCACATTTTGTGTTGCAATGTATTTGCATATTTTCCACTTATTTTTAGTTCCTTTAAACATTGGCTGCTAGAGCTCCGTGAAAAACATCATGAAGGGTGTGGGAAAAAGAAAGTTCATCTAACACCCATGTCACATTAAACACATTTTCCAGTGAGTTTTAAGTCATAGCCTTCATTTACATAATCTTTGCCAGTTGGATGCAGTCAATGGTTAGCTCCCGTGGTGTTAGTCACCTATTGTGCCACACCTAATGTGACATATCTAATGGCTGAGACCAACAGGTTTGATTTTCTCATCGGTCAGAGGGGCGATCTCTTTGCATGCAAGAGTTGAGGACCATGAAGTGTTCAGCTGGTGGTACAATACTGTACATAGAATGTAACGACAAGGATTAAGGAATCTGCGTGTTTATTTTGAACCTCACAAACAGAAGAGAAGCTCATGTGTCTGATGCCTTGTGTTTAATGTATTAAAACCAAATAGAAAACAGAAAAAAGGGCAGAGTCTGCAACTAAATGCATTGCTGGCACAGCACCGGCTCCATCAGGCAGGACAGGGCTATGGAATTCACAAGCAGAAGAGAAGCTCGCCTGCTTGAAGTCCTGTGTTCTATGTATTAAAACAGAATAGAAAAAAGAAGAAAAGGCGCAGAGATTGCTACTGAACCCACTGCAGCTGTTAGATTTCATACAGTGCCTGCTCCATCAAGCAGCATGATAACTGGCTGTCAGAAAAAGGGGCAAGCATGACTGTGCTGAAAGATTGGCACACAGTCGGTATATGTGACATGGGCTACTATTTCCAGTCATGTGATCTATCATGGTGCGGCAACAAGATCAACGTCTGTGATCTGACATACTCCATGACAAAAACACTTGAGAAATGTGACATTGGTTTAAGTTGGCCACATGGTGAATTTCCAGAAAAATATTCGCCAAACAAGGTCACTGGCAAACATTTCACCAATCAACTCTATTTGCTTATTATTAGTTTGAGGCTACTTGGGATTGACTTTTATGTGACTAGCACCAGTCTTCTATAACTGATTTCGACTTCTGTTATTAACAGTTATTTAATTTGCCTGCATTTATTTATATTCCCTCTTTCTTCACTTTCTCTTTTAGCTTCTTATGGGGAGATTTAGAAAGAAGCCAAAAAGTCTAAATTAGTGTAAGTCACCCAAGTTCTGGATGTTCATAAGAAATGAAAAGATTGACTTCATGAGCTGCGGCGGGCTGGTGCTCTGCTTGGGGTTTGTTTCCTGCCTTGCACCCTGTGTTAGCTGGGATTGGCTCCAGCAGACCCCTGTAACTCTCTAGTTAGGATATAGCAGGTTAGAAAATGGATGGATGGATGGACTTCATGAGGAAAAGTACATAATAAACAAGAAATTTTGCATCAGATATTTGAAATATTAAAGTGTGTGCTTCAATTTCAATGTTTAAAGTCTAAATACTCTTTATTGTAATAGAAAAAATTAAAAATAACATCATATTCATAACCATTGACCTTGAAATACTCTATAACGATACCCCACATTCTTATGTTTCAAATTTGTCATTATTAAACTTCTCTCTTACAGTACTAATACCAAATATGAAGAACATATTAGTGATCAGCAACTTTAAAATAGCGTAAAACAACACTTTACATATCTATATTATTGAGCCCCAATTTTTTGAAGTTTTGTGAAAAGGAGTAAATTTGACCCCTTGTATCCTATTGAGGTGAACCCCTGGGGTCAGTTGATCTGGCATGCACAGCTTCAAGTCCTTCTGGTCATTTAGACGTAAGACAAAAGGATGTAAAATTTGGCTTTTTTAGGTCAAGAGGGGTAAAAATAGAGGGGGGATCTCAAAAAGCATGACACCTTGCATAACTAGATATCAAGATGAGCCAAATGGTAGATCATATGTCGGGTTTTCTGCGAACTGGTGAGTCAGGAGGAGCCAAACATAAACAATAAAGTGATTTCAAAGCATCCATTACTAATTCTTATGAACTCAAAAACCAAACTAGAGTCAAAATTTTTTTTTTTCCAAGTAGAGAGTTAAAAAAAGCTTTTTTCCTAAGTGTTTTCACTATGTTGCCACAATGTTTGGACATTACTTTAACCATGCAGCTATCTAATATAAATGGCTGCCATAATAATTTGTGAATTTCCCCTTGGGATTAATAAAGTGTCTATCTATCTATCTATCTATCTATCTATCTATCTATCTATCTATCTATCTATCTATCTATCTAATGTCATGTGTAACAGGACATGTACATTATGTCATTAGCAAACCATGTAGTATCACACAAAATGATGGCGCCCATAAAACACAAACACACAAAGCAGTGACAAAATAACATAATCAAAGTAACATTAATAATCAAAGTAACATTAAACAAGAAAACAAAACCACAGCATTATTTGCAGAAATGTAGCAATTGCTCCACACATACAAGCACAACTCTTTTAGGATAATTGTCTGATACTGCAAATTTTTCCCCTTCGTTTTTGCATCTTTGGAATCTTTTGAGTGGAAGTGTTGTACAGTCCCAAGTATGTATTATTTTTTTAGCCTTTTACATTTTTGTAGCACTTTGCTTTATATAATCTCCTACTAGTTACTGCAAATGTGACCTAAATCCTCCCTTTAGCACTCTATCTGGTGCTGCTTCTGATACACTTGACCTGCTTTTCCACTGTTTTCTTGTTGCTAAAATGCTGACACATCCGATTACAGTTGACTTTCATTTTATTCAAATGTATTATATTGCTCCCTTTGAAACTTCTAATTTCCGTTTTAACTTTTAGGCCTCTTTTCTAGATAGCTATTATAGATTTCCTTTTTTTCTGCACTGATTTTAAATATTAAACAAAAAATATAAAACTAGACTCTATTTTGTTAGATATTAATTTAAATAAGCAGTAGCAAACTAATAAACATAAGGTTCATTTTGTCTGAACTGTTCCCAAAGGTATCAATAAGTAAATCTAAATTCACTAAACAGAAGCAATATTTAGGTAACTGTCATCAGTCAGTCATCATCCAACCCGCTATATCCGAACACAGGGTCACGGGGGTCTGCTGGAGCCAATCACAGCCAACACAGGGCTCAAGGCAGGAACAAACCCTGGGACGGGGCGCCAGACCACCGCAGTTTAGGTAACTGAAAAGGCATTAAAATAAAAGATAGGGCTAACAGAGGAGAGGAAAACAAAACCCCAGCTGACACCACTCCTCCAAGAAATAAACCTTTAGGAGACTCACAATTCCTTAGTGTTAAAGTTTCAGGTCATTTACATTTTTTTCTCATTGTTATAAACTTTTTCAAGAGTTTAGTTTACATTACAGTTTTTTTGCGTCACTCCTTTTTTGCTTTAACTTAGTTAAAATATTCACGGGGACCACCATATTTTTTGTATACAAAGAGATGACCAGCGGCCACAATCTGTGATGTAATCAGGTCAACAGTATATAGGTCATTGTATTGCACTTATTCTTTATTGTGATTCCACTAAAGACATTTTGTGTGTGTTTCATTGCTTAAGTATTTCAGGGTTAGATCCTTATTATGTATTTGTCTGACATGTATGTTCTGTTTATGAGATTTATTTTTCATTTAGGCTTTGTTTGAAAGTATTTTATTTTATTGCCACCTTGATTTTCTTAGAGACATGTCATGTGACTGTGTTTGGAAATGACATTATAAATTTACAACGGCTTTACTAGCTGCTATTCCTTGATGGAAACTCTATGTATTCATTTTGTTTAGAGTAGTAGGTTATCATTTATTATTGTTATTTTATTAAATGCTGAGGTAATGTGTGGGGCCAGGGAACCCTTCAAAATATTTTCCATTAAAATGATGATTAATTATGTGTTTGCGTTATAAGAATTCACTTTACAAAGTGGTTTCCATGAACAGATTATCCATCCATCCATTTTCCAACCCGCTATATCCTAACTACAGGGTCACAGGGGTCTGCTGGAGCCAATCCCAGCCAACACAGGGCACAAGGCAGGAAACAAATCCCAGGCAGGGCACCAGCCCTCCGCAGTGAGCAAATTATCTCCTGTTATAATTATATTATTATAATTATATTATAATATATATATATTATAATTATATTAGTGGTGAAAGCCTGCATGCCTCTGAATGTCTCTGCTTCAAGTTGTAGTTACAGTACATAGCTCACCACTTTAGTAATCACATGGAAATTGAAGGTAAGCTGAATTGTTTTAAATTTTATAAGAACTTTTATTTTAAGACTATTAATAAAACAGGTAGAGATCCTACATTTGGTTGTGCTTTTGATACTTAAGTAGAATTATTATCTGGTACTTTAAAATTTCTACTTAAGTAATTTTCTCTATGGCAAATTTTCTTTTACTTAGGTAACCTTCCAGAAAGGTATCTGTACAGCTGTTGGGTACTTTATATAACACTGAATGTCAATTAGGGCATTATTCATTATTAACAGCATATATCCACTAAAAGTAGATACCTATGTGGCACTGTTGCCTTTAAACCCAACAGACAGATGCTCAGGACACAGGGTAAAAGCACTATGAAGATCTTTAATTCTTTTTTCTTCTATAAACAGTGCCTCCAAGCACCACAGCTGCACTAAACAAGCAAGTAATTCAAAATTCTTAATAATAAATACAAATCTCTTCTCCTCCACACCTCCCAGAAAGCTTCATTTACCTCCACCCGACTCTGGCCCGCCTGCTGGGTCTTCAGCAGTCCTTTAAATAGTCCTTGACTAGGACGTGCTTCTGCTCTTCCATCCATGTGACTTGTCAGCACTTCCGGTTCAGACAGAGAATTAAAGTTCTTTAATCAGCCTAGAAGTACAGCCCGTCCTCGTGACTTCCTAGTATTTCTGGGCTATAAGGGAAGCAAGACCACCTGGTCCTTTCACAGCACCCCCTGGCGGCACCCAACAGTGCTGAGATAGCGAACTCCATGTCCCAGGATGCCCTGTGGGAATCCAGGGTACCGCTGTACTCCAGGGGAGCTGCCATCTAGCATCTGGGGGGAGGCAGTGTGCTAAAAAAGCTGCCTCTCCCCATCCTTTCATCTCAAAGGGGCATCCCGGCTGGATTCAGCTGTCAGCCGTCTCCTACACACCGCTTTCCAAAACTTAAAACACAGTACATAAATTCACAACCTCCTTGAGTTTTCAACTTTTATTTGATTATAAATGCATAACATTATTTCAAGCACATCACTAAAAAAGTTCACTTTTAAATGCATGAGTATACAGTGTATGAGACAAGATCTCAGTACACAGTATGAGCAGTATGAGTATACAGTGCATATGCTGTTAAGATTTAACTAAGTTCTAAAAGATGAGTCATAAAAGCTGACATCTCAGCTAAAACAACTCGTCTCTTACAAATCTCAGCTGCAGTGGGCAGAGTGCAGACACAAGCTTCACAACAGGTGTGATCTCAAACTAATGCAGTGATGAAAACAAACCTTAGGGCAATCGGAAAATGCCTACAGAGTACAGTGATTAAAATTAAATAAGTACATAATTTAACAAAAGTAAATGAAGTGGTTAATATTGCAAATATTGTAAACAGTTAAACCTCCCTTTGGATGCTGAATGTTACTATATACAGTAGTATATTATGATTTGTGCTATAAGGAAAGAGGTATTTATCATATTCTGAAATTAATGTGTACATTTTACCATATTGGACAGTTGAATAAGTCATGTTGGCTTAAAATATGATATCTACAGCATATGTATTGGGCTTCTTTTTACACAAGTAGTTCTAATATGTGGGCAGCATGGTGGTGTATCGGTAGCACAGCTGCTTCACAACAAGATGGCTGAGCTTCTAGTCCAGGGTGCTCCCTGCATGGAGTTTGCATGCTCTTGTCACGTCCATTCGGGTTTCCACTGGGTGCCCAAGTTTCCTCCCACAGTACAAAGACTTGCAGGTTAGGTGGATTTGTGTGTGTGTTCACCCTGTGATGGGTTGGTGTCCTGTTCCTGCTTTGCACCCAATGCTTGCTGGGATAGTCTGAGGCTTCACTGCTCTAAATAACTGGGTTTAGAAGATGGATGGATGTTCCTAAAAAATCAAAAATAGGATTTATTGTGGTTTATGATGAAATTATTCTCTCTATTGAGCAGTAGTTGAGTGGTTGTATTACAAGATATATCACAAAGACAGAAAAAGGACATGATGAGGTTTAAGTCTCCCCGCTGGAATGACAGCACTTGAAAATTTCTGAGGAGGAGGAAAAGGTGCAGCATATTGTTCTGCATGTACAGTAAATCACATTTTTTTTATTAATCTGTTGCGACTAAGTAATTATACAGTATTGGAATTTCAGGAACTGTAAAACATACTGAAACTGTGTAAGTAGAAAAGGAGAAAAGAGTACATCAGTTATGTACTTTAATGTTTTCTCGTATATCATAATACTGGAGATTGGTGACATTCAAGTACGATTTTCACCATACTATGTGTATAAATACTACTACTATATGTGCATAATTGATCTTAAAATTATGAAAAAATGTTCTGGCATCTGCCACTTTCATGTGGTTGAAAGACAGACTTTTCGTTTACTATCTTTTGTACATTTTCTGTAATCTCTTCACAGGTTTAGTGTGGAGAATTCCTTTCCTTTTAAAGGATACTAATTGACGTCACCAGTGGCAAATGCAAACCTGCCCAAAGAATGCTTCAGACTTGAGTGCATATCGAGTGTTAAAGCATTGTCCTTCTGAACACTCATAGATCAGAATGGAAAGGGTATTGTGGCAGTGTAAAACCTCAGAATATTTCTGAGACATCAATAGATATATATAGCGTAAAAGCAACTACAAGTACAGCCATGCTGACTATAAGACAGAGTTAATGGCTGTATGGATACTGGTAAGAGAGGGGAGAGGTAAGAAGTAAATGTGACTCAAGGTAGAGAAAATGAAGGCAATGAATCCACAGTTAAAAACAGAAGGAAACACTGGATTCCCGTACAAGATTGATAGTGATTAAATTTGTAACATGTAGAAATAGAATGGTGGTCCCAATTGATATGTGGTCAGTCCCTTAAAGGCACGTCTCCTCTGCATTGCCTCTGTTCTTCACAGTTTACAAATTCCTGCTTTTATTTTTGTGTTTAATATAACTGCAGTCTGTTAGAGCAAAAATTCACTGGCCACTGGTAACTCATTAACACTGAGTAGTAAAAATAAGACATCATAAACCTTCAGTATTTCAAACTGAAGCTGACATTAGAAATGACACTATTTTATATGTTACATTTGCTTCATGCAGCTCCTTTTTATTTTGACTTTAGTAAATTAAGCTGATTGCAAATTCATTTTTGTAAAAACTAATTGAAACACCATAATCTAAGATGTTTTGACCTTGAAAAGCTAGAATATAAACCTAAAAACCTTATGCCAGTACAGCCTTAGATAATAATAATCCCTTTTAGACATGGTAATGTACAGTAGTTTTAGAGTTTTAAATGCTCATATTAATCGTCGCTTGTGTGTTAAGTGTGCATCTCCGGATCACCTAAAAAATCAAAGTTGTTACTTTTGTTATGTCAGTGTGTCATTTAGTGTGATTTGGGCTCAGCACAGGGGCTTTGATCGGATTATTGCATACGTTTCATTTTCTTCCTAAGCAGAGCATTTGAGGAAATGAAACATTCAAAGAGGGTTTATTATTAGGTGGTCTTAAAACGTACACACAGATGATCTGCACATTTTGTGTTAAAGTAGCTCATGTGCGAGATATTTGGTATGTCTGTCTGGACATATAGAGTACATATTGGTAGCTCTAAACCTTACCCATATAGGAATGCTCAATATTTTCTTATTTTAGTCAGGATATATGAACCACAAGTACAAAGCCAAAATGGGATGAGAGGATGTATTACTTTGCTGCTTGACAGGGACTTTGGAAGGAGATCTGTGGTCTAAACCTATGAAAAGATATTCAGTCTTCGTGAAGAAGGCATTATAGTCCAGATCTGAACCTGCCAGTCATAAGTAATGAGACATTAAATGAATAATTAATCAGCCACACACCCTACAAATCATCACAAGGTGCTTTACAAAACACATTTCAAAAATGAAACATGGAAGAACTTTCAATACATGATGAAGTGGCAAGAAACAACATTAAAGATACATAAAGAAATATTGTAATACAATAGAAAAAGATTTGAATGTGAAGAAAGTTTGGATCATCAACAGGAAAGCCCCTTTTTATTAGTCTTATCAGTGGCTGACAAGAGACATATTCCCCGAAGGTTGTTGATTTTAATAGGAGACCCTTACTGATGTTCTCCCCCCTGCTTCCAGTTTTAATAGAAGTTTAAAGCAGAGGGACTGGAAGCGGTGGTTTAGGAGGTGAGACAATTGGTCTTTATCTAGGTTTTCTTCTGGTTGAAAAGGAAAACCAGTCTGTAACCGCGTCACTCTAAAACACTTTTACTGTTATACCCATGAAACTCCTTTCCAGTAGATGTGAACTTTGCTGACGATATGAACTGAATAATAAATTGTAGTAAACAAAATGACAGTATGATGGAAAAAGAATGGGTACAATTGTTACACAACATGTGAATTCGAGAATATAGTTCTGAGTCAAAAAGATTAAAATTGAATTGAGGAGCTTTATAAGGTAAATTTAGACAATTCCACGGATGTAACTACAGAAACATAGCTTATTAGGGAGTACAAACCACAAATCTAAATAATTTTAGACCAAGAATTGCAATACAAGTTATTGGAACTGGAAGAAGGTAGGCATCACTTGGTGTCTATTATGATCTGCATGACTCTCTTGACTAAGATGAAGCTATGCATCTAAAAGCTTTTCTTCAAGATGTTAGAGAGAAATGAATGTATATGGCAGGCCTCAAGCAATCAAAAGACAGTCTGGTGTACAACTCAGTAGTAGGCTTTATGGCCTAAGAAGACTAAATGGGTCCAGGTTATATTTCTTAAAAATGAAAAGAAGAGAACCGTTAAATCCCTCAACCACCTAGACCCTTAGAATAAAACACGGATTCTTCCTATATAAAGAGTTTACTCCAGTGGCTCTCAACCTGTGTGGCGGGCCCCCCTAGAGAGGGGCAAAGATGTGAAAAAAAGAAAACAAGAATCAAAAATATGAAAAAGAATCTGTTGAAACCAAAACAAATTAACTTAAACTACATTCTGATACTAGAATAATAAATACGGAGTTAGATTAAAGTTAAGTAGGTAAAATAAAATACTGTATGCATCTACATTTCAAAAAAATGTTAGGGCGATTAAAACTGTTATGAAAACTTGGGTGCAAATACTTAAAGGTTGAGAAACGTTGGTTTACTCAATATAAAAAGAAATTCATTTAAAAAATTGAAAAGATCAAACATATAATGTTGCTTTAAAACACGCAATTACATTTAAAAAAACAAATTCCGAATCCATACAATAATAAGCTGAAATGAGCTGGAAGTGCATAAACAAGATATAAATAAAGCACTTAAAAGTGAAAACCACAAATTCAAGAGAGGGCCACTAGCAGATGTATTATTCACTAGCATTAGCTGTTTAGCTTTTCCAGCTTGTATCTGGCCCGGGTGTGTTTGTAAATGATGGAGGGCCTGCCCCTTTAGGTTCAACATAAGGGGGACAAGGTGCATAACATAACAAAAAAATATATTAATAGTCAACATAAAACAATGATATTTAATTAATAAACAGAACATTATTCACAATTAAATATATTAACAAGAAAACAAATACACACACATTTTACAAGATAGCATTTAAAAGAAAACAAATAGATCAGATGAAAAGAAACCCCACTTGAGACAGGGATGATACTGTGTCTGTAGTGTTACCATCTCAGTTATCTGGTTGGCATAATTTAAGAAATGCTGGCAGGTAACCTGATGCATTGAAGTTAACTGGCACCTGTAATTGTTAAGATGAGATTTAAACATGCGATATCATATAGGATGGCAGCCTTTGCTTCACTAGCTACCCATGTGGAAGTATTTTACGGTTAATATTATTTAATTCACATCCTTCCTGATAACTTTTTTATTTATAGGCAGTAGTACTAGGGTGTTGTACCATGTTAACCATTATAGATGTAATGAGAAGTCAAGCAAAATGACACCTTTTATTGGCTAACTGAAAAGATTACAATATGCAGGCTTTTCAGGAAACTCAGGCCTCTTCTTCAGGCAAGATGTAAGATGCCTGAGTTACCTCGAAAGCTTGCATATTGTAATCTTTTCAGTTAGCCAATAAAAGGTGTCATTTTGCTTGACTTCTCATTACGTATTTATAGGGAGACTAGTGGTGCAGTGATATGCCCTGCCACTCCCTAACACTGGCAGGATAATTACACTTCCACCCGCAATTCCTTCCTTGTGTTCTCCAGGTGACATTATATGGGGCTGACATGTGCTAGTGTGCCATGTGATGGACTGGCACTGCCTTACACTATTTTCTGCCTGGTTTGTTCCTTATTAACTTGTATTAAAGAGAATATTTTATGACATGTACATTTTTCTATATTTCAAATACAGAAAATTATCTCCTGTTATAATTATATTATTATAATTATATTATAATATATATATATTATAATTATATTAGTGGTGAAAGCCTGCATGCCTCTGAATGTCTCTGCTTCAAGTTGTAGTTACAGTACATAGCTCACCACTTTAGTAATCACATGGAAATTGAAGGTAAGCTGAATTGTTTTAAATTTTATAAGAACTTTTATTTTAAGACTATTAATAAAACAGGTAGAGATCCTACATTTGGTTGTGCTTTTGATACTTAAGTAGAATTATTATCTGGTACTTTAAAATTTCTACTTAAGTAATTTTCTCTATGGCAAATTTTCTTTTACTTAGGTAACCTTCCAGAAAGGTATCTGTACAGCTGTTGGGTACTTTATATAACACTGAATGTCAATTAGGGCATTATTCATTATTAACAGCATATATCCACTAAAAGTAGATACCTATGTGGCACTGTTGCCCCTTTAAACCCAACAGACAGATGCTCAGGACACAGGGTAAAAGCACTATGAAGATCTTTAATTCTTTTTTCTTCTATAAACAGTGCCTCCAAGCACCACAGCTGCACTAAACAAGCAAGTAATTCAAAATTCTTAATAATAAATACAAATCTCTTCTCCTCCACACCTCCCAGAAAGCTTCATTTACCTCCACCCGACTCTGGCCCGCCTGCTGGGTCTTCAGCAGTCCTTTAAATAGTCCTTGACTAGGACGTGCTTCTGCTCTTCCATCCATGTGACTTGTCAGCACTTCCGGTTCAGACAGAGAATTAAAGTTCTTTAATCAGCCTAGAAGTACAGCCCGTCCTCGTGACTTCCTAGTATTTCTGGGCTATAAGGGAAGCAAGACCACCTGGTCCTTTCACAGCACCCCCTGGCGGCACCCAACAGTGCTGAGATAGCGAACTCCATGTCCCAGGATGCCCTGTGGGAATCCAGGGTACCGCTGTACTCCAGGGGAGCTGCCATCTAGCATCTGGGGGGAGGCAGTGTGCTAAAAAAGCTGCCTCTCCCCATCCTTTCATCTCAAAGGGGCATCCCGGCTGGATTCAGCTGTCAGCCGTCTCCTACACACCGCTTTCCAAAACTTAAAACACAGTACATAAATTCACAACCTCCTTGAGTTTTCAACTTTTATTTGATTATAAATGCATAACATTATTTCAAGCACATCACTAAAAAAGTTCACTTTTAAATGCATGAGTATACAGTGTATGAGACAAGATCTCAGTACACAGTATGAGCAGTATGAGTATACAGTGCATATGCTGTTAAGATTTAACTAAGTTCTAAAAGATGAGTCATAAAAGCTGACATCTCAGCTAAAACAACTCGTCTCTTACAAATCTCAGCTGCAGTGGGCAGAGTGCAGACACAAGCTTCACAACAGGTGTGATCTCAAACTAATGCAGTGATGAAAACAAACCTTAGGGGCAATCGGAAAATGCCTACAGAGTACAGTGATTAAAATTAAATAAGTACATAATTTAACAAAAGTAAATGAAGTGGTTAATATTGCAAATATTGTAAACAGTTAAACCTCCCTTTGGATGCTGAATGTTACTATATACAGTAGTATATTATGATTTGTGCTATAAGGAAAGAGGTATTTATCATATTCTGAAATTAATGTGTACATTTTACCATATTGGACAGTTGAATAAGTCATGTTGGCTTAAAATATGATATCTACAGCATATGTATTGGGCTTCTTTTTACACAAGTAGTTCTAATATGTGGGCAGCATGGTGGTGTATCGGTAGCACAGCTGCTTCACAACAAGATGGCTGAGCTTCTAGTCCAGGGTGCTCCCTGCATGGAGTTTGCATGCTCTTGTCACGTCCATTCGGGTTTCCACTGGGTGCCCAAGTTTCCTCCCACAGTACAAAGACTTGCAGGTTAGGTGGATTTGTGTGTGTGTTCACCCTGTGATGGGTTGGTGTCCTGTTCCTGCTTTGCACCCAATGCTTGCTGGGATAGTCTGAGGCTTCACTGCTCTAAATAACTGGGTTTAGAAGATGGATGGATGTTCCTAAAAAATCAAAAATAGGATTTATTGTGGTTTATGATGAAATTATTCTCTCTATTGAGCAGTAGTTGAGTGGTTGTATTACAAGATATATCACAAAGACAGAAAAAGGACATGATGAGGTTTAAGTCTCCCCGCTGGAATGACAGCACTTGAAAATTTCTGAGGAGGAGGAAAAGGTGCAGCATATTGTTCTGCATGTACAGTAAATCACATTTTTTTTATTAATCTGTTGCGACTAAGTAATTATACAGTATTGGAATTTCAGGAACTGTAAAACATACTGAAACTGTGTAAGTAGAAAAGGAGAAAAGAGTACATCAGTTATGTACTTTAATGTTTTCTCGTATATCATAATACTGGAGATTGGTGACATTCAAGTACGATTTTCACCATACTATGTGTATAAATACTACTACTATATGTGCATAATTGATCTTAAAATTATGAAAAAATGTTCTGGCATCTGCCACTTTCATGTGGTTGAAAGACAGACTTTCGCTCGTTTACTATCTTTTGTACATTTTCTGTAATCTCTTCACAGGTTTAGTGTGGAGAATTCCTTTCCTTTTAAAGGATACTAATTGACGTCACCAGTGGCAAATGCAAACCTGCCCAAAGAATGCTTCAGACTTGAGTGCATATCGAGTGTTAAAGCATTGTCCTTCTGAACACTCATAGATCAGAATGGAAAGGGTATTGTGGCAGTGTAAAACCTCAGAATATTTCTGAGACATCAATAGATATATATAGCGTAAAAGCAACTACAAGTACAGCCATGCTGACTATAAGACAGAGTTAATGGCTGTATGGATACTGGTAAGAGAGGGGAGAGGTAAGAAGTAAATGTGACTCAAGGTAGAGAAAATGAAGGCAATGAATCCACAGTTAAAAACAGAAGGAAACACTGGATTCCCGTACAAGATTGATAGTGATTAAATTTGTAACATGTAGAAATAGAATGGTGGTCCCAATTGATATGTGGTCAGTCCCTTAAAGGCACGTCTCCTCTGCATTGCCTCTGTTCTTCACAGTTTACAAATTCCTGCTTTTATTTTTGTGTTTAATATAACTGCAGTCTGTTAGAGCAAAAATTCACTGGCCACTGGTAACTCATTAACACTGAGTAGTAAAAATAAGACATCATAAACCTTCAGTATTTCAAACTGAAGCTGACATTAGAAATGACACTATTTTATATGTTACATTTGCTTCATGCAGCTCCTTTTTATTTTGACTTTAGTAAATTAAGCTGATTGCAAATTCATTTTTGTAAAAACTAATTGAAACACCATAATCTAAGATGTTTTGACCTTGAAAAGCTAGAATATAAACCTAAAAACCTTATGCCAGTACAGCCTTAGATAATAATAATCCCTTTTAGACATGGTAATGTACAGTAGTTTTAGAGTTTTAAATGCTCATATTAATCGTCTTGTGTGTTAAGTGTGCATCTCCGGATCACCTAAAAAATCAAAGTTGTTACTTTTGTTATGTCAGTGTGTCATTTAGTGTGATTTGGGCTCAGCACAGGGGCTTTGATCGGATTATTGCATACGTTTCATTTTCTTCCTAAGCAGAGCATTTGAGGAAATGAAACATTCAAAGAGGGTTTATTATTAGGTGGTCTTAAAACGTACACACAGATGATCTGCACATTTTGTGTTAAAGTAGCTCATGTGCGAGATATTTGGTATGTCTGTCTGGACATATAGAGTACATATTGGTAGCTCTAAACCTTACCCATATAGGAATGCTCAATATTTTCTTATTTTAGTCAGGATATATGAACCACAAGTACAAAGCCAAAATGGGATGAGAGGATGTATTACTTTGCTGCTTGACAGGGACTTTGGAAGGAGATCTGTGGTCTAAACCTATGAAAAGATATTCAGTCTTCGTGAAGAAGGCATTATAGTCCAGATCTGAACCTGCCAGTCATAAGTAATGAGACATTAAATGAATAATTAATCAGCCACACACCCTACAAATCATCACAAGGTGCTTTACAAAACAGGCAAGAACACATTTCAAAAATGAAACATGGAAGAACTTTCAATACATGATGAAGTGGCAAGAAACAACATTAAAGATACATAAAGAAATATTGTAATACAATAGAAAAAGATTTGAATGTGAAGAAAGTTTGGATCATCAACAGGAAAGCCCCTTTTTATTAGTCTTATCAGTGGCTGACAAGAGACATATTCCCGAAGGTTGTTGATTTTAATAGGAGACCCTTACTGATGTTCTCCCCCCTGCTTCCAGTTTTAATAGAAGTTTAAAGCAGAGGGACTGGAAGCGGTGGTTTAGGAGGTGAGACAATTGGTCTTTATCTAGGTTTTCTTCTGGTTGAAAAGGAAAACCAGTCTGTAACCGCGTCACTCTAAAACACTTTTACTGTTATACCCATGAAACTCCTTTCCAGTAGATGTGAACTTTGCTGACGATATGAACTGAATAATAAATTGTAGTAAACAAAATGACAGTATGATGGAAAAAGAATGGGTACAATTGTTACACAACATGTGAATTCGAGAATATAGTTCTGAGTCAAAAAGATTAAAATTGAATTGAGGAGCTTTATAAGGTAAATTTAGACAATTCCACGGATGTAACTACAGAAACATAGCTTATTAGGGAGTACAAACCACAAATCTAAATAATTTTAGACCAAGAATTGCAATACAAGTTATTGGAACTGGAAGAAGGTAGGCATCACTTGGTGTCTATTATGATCTGCATGACTCTCTTGACTAAGATGAAGCTATGCATCTAAAAGCTTTTCTTCAAGATGTTAGAGAGAAATGAATGTATATGGCAGGCCTCAAGCAATCAAAAGACAGTCTGGTGTACAACTCAGTAGTAGGCTTTATGGCCTAAGAAGACTAAATGGGTCCAGGTTATATTTCTTAAAAATGAAAAGAAGAGAACCGTTAAATCCCCTCAACCACCTAGACCCTTAGAATAAAACACGGATTCTTCCTATATAAAGAGTTTACTCCAGTGGCTCTCAACCTGTGTGGCGGGCCCCCCTAGAGAGGCGCAAAGATGTGAAAAAAAGAAAACAAGAATCAAAAATATGAAAAAGAATCTGTTGAAACCAAAACAAATTAACTTAAACTACATTCTGATACTAGAATAATAAATACGGAGTTAGATTAAAGTTAAGTAGGTAAAATAAAATACTGTATGCATCTACATTTCAAAAAAATGTTAGGGGGGCGCGATTAAAACTGTTATGAAAACTTGGGTCGCAAATACTTAAAGGTTGAGAAACGTTGGTTTACTCAATATAAAAAGAAATTCATTTAAAAAATTGAAAAGATCAAACATATAATGTTGCTTTAAAACACGCAATTACATTTAAAAAAACAAATTCCGAATCCATACAATAATAAGCTGAAATGAGCTGGAAGTGCATAAACAAGATATAAATAAAGCACTTAAAAGTGAAAACCACAAATTCAAGAGAGGGCCACTAGCAGATGTATTATTCACTAGCATTAGCTGTTTAGCTTTTCCAGCTTGTATCTGGCCCGGGTGTGTTTGTAAATGATGGAGGGCCTGCCCCTTTAGGTTCAACATAAGGGGGACAAGGTGC
Organism: Polypterus senegalus; assembly: GCF_016835505.1. Lineage (NCBI taxonomy): Eukaryota > Metazoa > Chordata > Cladistia > Polypteriformes > Polypteridae > Polypterus > Polypterus senegalus. The sequence goes on from NC_053166.1 coordinate 52,163,034, forward strand.
ATAACATAACAAAAAAATATATTAATAGTCAACATAAAACAATGATATTTAATTAATAAACAGAACATTATTCACAATTAAATATATTAACAAGAAAACAAATACACACACATTTTACAAGATAGCATTTAAAAGAAAACAAATAGATCAGATGAAAAGAAACCCCACTTGAGACAGGGATGATACTGTGTCTGTAGTGTTACCATCTCAGTTATCTGGTTGGCATAATTTAAGAAATGCTGGCAGGTAACCTGATGCATTGAAGTTAACTGGCACCTGTAATTGTTAAGATGAGATTTAAACATGCGATATCATATAGGATGGCAGCCTTTGCTTCACTAGCTACCCATGTGGAAGTATTTTACGGTTAATATTATTTAATTCACATCCTTCCTGATAACTTTTTTATTTATAGGCAGTAGTACTAGGGTGTTGTACCATGTTAACCATTATAGATGTAATGAGAAGTCAAGCAAAATGACACCTTTTATTGGCTAACTGAAAAGATTACAATATGCAGGCTTTTCAGGAAACTCAGGCCTCTTCTTCAGGCAAGATGTAAGATGCCTGAGTTACCTCGAAAGCTTGCATATTGTAATCTTTTCAGTTAGCCAATAAAAGGTGTCATTTTGCTTGACTTCTCATTACGTATTTATAGGGAGACTAGTGGTGCAGTGATATGCCCTGCCACTCCCTAACACTGGCAGGATAATTACACTTCCACCCGCAATTCCTTCCTTGTGTTCTCCAGGTGACATTATATGGGGCTGACATGTGCTAGTGTGCCATGTGATGGACTGGCACTGCCTTACACTATTTTCTGCCTGGTTTGTTCCTTATTAACTTGTATTAAAGAGAATATTTTATGACATGTACATTTTTCTATATTGTGTTTGTATATTTTTTCCCATGGATTTCAAATACAGAAAATTTCATCTGCCTCTTTATCTTTCTGTTGTAACGTTTGTTTCTCTTATGTTTTAAATCTCCCGTGATGCCACTTTCTTTTTCATGTGGGCATCACGATTTTGGCTAACTGATGCCATGATGCATGCTCCCATTGCCAGAAGCTGTGTCACATGATGCCATGCGCAGGATAGTATATAAGTTGAAATGACAAGGCTCTCGTTTTCCCAGTTTGTGAATAGCTTGTAAAGGTAAGAAATCCGTGCTCTTTCCTTATGACTTTGATTTTCGGTTCTCCTCTTTGGCTTAATAACAGTTAGTTTTTCTTTCCTGGTTTGACCATCGCATTGGCTTATTCTTAATGGATTTCCTGGTACATTTGCTTCTGCACTATCCACATCAGGGGTGGCCACACCTTTTCAGCTTGTGAGCTGCGTTTAAAATGACCAGGCCAAAATGATCTACCTACATTAAAAATTATATATGTATATATATATATATATATATATATATATATATATATATATATATATGCTGAGTGTACTTTATAAGTAAAATATATGTTGTTGAACCTTGCATAAATAACCTTTTCAATACAATTCAATACATTTATGGTCACTACAGTATTTGGATTCAATAATCTTCATGTGAGAAAAGGCTGACTCTCATAAATAAGCAGAGCCTAATAATGCAGTCAAGGAGCTTTTGAATTCAGCTGAGTGAAAAATGAGGGCTGTCCGATTAACTGCGATTTTAGTTCCCTCTCCTTTCTCTTTCTCAGATCGCTTTTTCGGAAGGAAGTCAGTTTCATAGTTTTTACAAACAGTTCGAAAGTGCCTTTCCACATTTTCCTTCTTTGGATTAGCAATGATAGATTGACAGATCAGATAAACAAACTTCGATTGTGACATTGTGAGAAAAAAAATCCTCTTCCAATTCCACATCCAGCCCATACCCTCCCCAAACAATTAAAAAAAAAAATCCCTTCTTTAGTCGATATAAATTGGAAGGCTAACTAGATCACAGCCGGAGTTTTGCAGTAGCTCACACGTTTGAGTGTGTGTGCAGGATGACCAGTGTCTTAGAAGAAAGGAGATCTCAGACTGGCCACCCTGTATGTCAATCAAGTGGCAAATGCCATAGGGAGGATACTGTATATGATAGACTAACGTTTAAAAAAACTTTTTTTTCAATGTAACACGATCTACCTGCACTACCTTTGCGATCTACCAGACGGTCACGATCGATGCATTGGGCACCCCTGATCTAAATTGTTTTCCTGAGTGTTACAACAGAATGGTTCAGAAAACTGATAGATATAATTTTCTTACGGACTAATGTTAAGATTTCTATATGTTTATTTCTAGTAAGCTAATATCTAGATATCAGATATTTTTCATGATTATATTTGAATGCATAATAATTTTTTCAATGCCCCTATTATCACAATTTAACTCAAGAACTGAAGTTCAGACAACAGGTTCAGCTATAAAGCCAGCTCACAGCTGAACACAGGCAAGTAGAAGACAGCCCAAAATTAAATGCACTGTTCTTACTGGTGGTTTTGAAAGTGACTTTATAGTCTTTGCATTGTTTATGCTTTACTGAAATAGCATGACCTCTTTAACAATACTGTATTGCGTAATGTTTTTACAGTGACTAATGTGATGAAGCGGCAAAGAGGGCAGTCACACACATGACACAGACGTTTAATCTTCTTCCAGTAACAGCTCTCCCTTGAGGTTTCACCTTGTGTGTTGCTTTTGGCACGTGTCTGGGATTTCCCAAAGGGTGTGGCACTTGAAAGTAGAGCAGTGATGCATAGCAACTTTAAGAGGTGCCTGCGGGAAGGTAACATGACTGTTTTTAAGATGACATTTCCTTCTCAGCAGTACCTCATTACAATTCTACCAGAACCTTATAAGTATGAATATCCATAAATAGCACAGTCCTTCAGTGTGTAGTAGAAAAAAGAAAAAAAAAAACTCACAAACTTTCACATAAATATAAAAGAGCTCATTTACAAAGATAGCAGTTCAGTCCCCATCAGTTTTATTTTGTGTGGAGTAACGATATTGAGGTTTTAAAAAAGTTTGTGGAAATGCAATGACTTGAAGGCCGGATAAGATGGACAAAATGGCCGTGCGAAAAGATGAAAGTTATGGTTATTGTAGCAATCTGTCCTTCAGGGATGGAGCAATGTGGGACTGAGATTAATATTGAGTGTAGTTCTGGTGGTGCTTTTTTGGTAAGCATGACAGGACGCAAAATTGCAAATCTGTCCAGCTATGAATAAAAGTGAAATGTGCCACATCAAGTCTTTCTCTTAAACATTTTGCAAAGCATCACCTGCTTCATCCGTTCAAAATGCTGGACTATTTTACTTCATGAAGTATTTATGCCAGTGATGGATTTCAGTGATACAGAAAAAGAGCCAATTCTTCACTCAGTTATTAGTTAGGTAATGCTGATCACAGATGGGAAACTAGCATTTCAGCCAGCAATGACAAAAGGGTCAACATTTAAAAAACATATATAAAAATTTGCTTTCCTACTGTAACTCATTATAAAAATATACTTGGGCAATGCTGGATACTTTGGCTAGTCAGTCCATTTTAAGAGTTTGGGTGCGATGAAAGAAAACATGAGATGCAAATATGACTTTTGGCTTTTTCTTTCCTTGTCCTCCTGAGGATTTTATGTAAGGAACCTGTCCTGTATTGTTGTAAAGCCATCATATTCTCAGCGCTTCATCTTGGAAGTCAGTCTCATTACTACAGAGGTCATAAAGTCTGAGGCAATATGAAGAAGTTTTTAGTGTGCCTAGAAAGTAAGGAGCCATAGTGAAGATAACTACAGATGTCATTAGATTTGAAAAAAATAGATGTTAGTTGGTGAAGAAACCAAGGTAGAAAAATGGCAAATGGGGCAATAAAACATTAACAGCAAATACGAGAGATTGAGGGAATCTGTATAAGACGTTAATACGTGACTGCATCTGACCTGGTAAACAGCCCTGATAAAACAAAAAGAACCACTCTTAGAACCAATTCTGCAAAGATGTTAGTAGAGATAGAAGGCTGGTAGCCATAGTGACTCTGCCAGGCTGCTGATAAAAGCAACAGGTAGAGGAATCAACTTTAAGAATGAGAACCAGGCCTAGCCACGCAGTTAGACTCTGAGGTGATGGTCATGGGCTGTGTACTTAATGCTCATTAAAGCCATTGAGACTGCTGTGAGGTCTGATGCTGTCATAAAGATGGCATGGCTGGGACTCTGAAATAAAAAAAGAATAGCTTAACTTGGAGTCCCTTAGGTTTTTTTGTATTATCCCTTGAACGACTTTCTTCTTCCAAAAATCTTATCCTGGGCTAGGAGTTGTTAATGCCCATCTCTGATCTCAGTATATGATTTTGGACATGTCCATCTATGCTCATGCCCACCTTTTAATTACTGCTTGTAATTAGTGTCAGAGTATAAGCTACTCTGTAATGGTTACTGACCTACTGGGAGAGTCACTGAGTTTCTAGTGCCCTTATTTCAGGTGTTTTGTGTTTTGGTATTTTGCCGTTTTTTGAACCTTGCTGATGTTTGACAATAATTTGCATTTGAGCTCATTTGGAACTTTTGATTCTGACAGTTATCCTTGCCTGCTTTTTCTCTTCCTCGGTATTTATCCAATTAATTAATGATCTTATTTCTGCAGTAATTCCACTTCCTCTGCTCTCAACATGAATCCATCTGTTAATGCTGACAGCTGCCTATGCATGACAGAATCGTCCTTTCTCATGAGTAACCCCAGTTTAACCCTAGTTTCAATAAATGGTCAACTGTGAGTGTGGAATTTTGGGCCTGACTGAGCCCATGTGACTGAGTTATACTGCATATACATCAGTTTTGGCTCTTGAAGCCAGTGATGCCCTCCTAAGTCACGACAGGTTAATCTGAACAGGATGGAGTGCTTCTGTAGTGATGTTCCTAGCCAGAATAATATTCAATCTACTGAATAAACATAGCAAACAGAAAAGAAGAAAGGAATGAATAAAGATAGATGGCAAATGTATACATTAACAAACAAAAACAGTAACCGACCTCCATAATTCTCCATAAAGATTTTAAATCTCTGCCTGAATGGTTTGGTGGCTTACCCACTTGTCCACCACAAACTCTTGCGCTTATCACTAAATCTTCCAGTTTCTCTCTCTTGTTCATTTATTCTTAGACTCTGTTGTCTTTTCTTGACACCACTTAAACCCTCGCCATTATTACATTAAGCTCAATTAGCCTTTAGACTTGAAACAGATTTCATAACTATCATGGGGTCACTTTCAGCAAAGCTCCAGAATCATCTTCTTGATTGGGAGTTGCACTGCTCTTGCAACAGGGACATGAAGCTAAAGGGCACCCTAGTGAACCCTTCTATCCCATGAGCTTTCACTGACCATAAACAGACCAAGCTTACAATGTAGCCAACCCACTACTTAAAATGGCAACCCTGTTCCTGATTCCCTATACACAGATGTGGTTCAATCTGTTGACTCTTTATGCATGTGTATGCTTGTCACCATATTACATTCTAGCCAAAGTACCCAGCATTGCCTATGAATATTTTTATTAGAAGTTAAGGAAAGAAAGCAAATATTTATGTTTTTAAAATGTTGACCCTTATGATTTTCCTGACTGAAATGCAAGTCTTCCATCCATCATGTACGCTACCTCTCTGATAAATACCAATTTTGAGGATTTGTTTTTTTGTATATGATTGGATTCCATGATTGGCTCATTGCTGGGTTAGAACCATCAGTTCTATTTCTTTGTACTTCCAGGTTTGGTGTGGTTTCACTAATAGATGTTTAATTCCATATTAATAAACTGGATGGCTTGTTGAATAATTAAATCCATGTACCATAGAACATATCAACCATAGGGGGGCCAGGGGGATTGGGGTTTACAACTATCACTGCATTTGGCTGTATTATTATAGGAGACAGCTCTAGTGGCAGTTTTCAGTAATGTTACAGAGATGATTCAAAGTTGAATCCTTTAATGTTGATTTAAAATTGCTGCATATCACAACACTGCATTGGCATCAAAGCCTAAAATTATAACTGCCTCATTATGAAATGGACTTAATATGGAATAAAGTCTGCCATCAATAGACTTTAAACATTTACTGATGCCATTGTCAGTCTACCACCTTTCTACTCTAATCTGGACAGCAACTAAGTATGCACTAAAAAAACGTGTTTCATTCTGTTTCGTATGTCTCTTGCACTTAGTAATATTATGCAGATATATGATAACTTTAGATTTTTGTTATGGTTTTGCTTTGATGAAAAAAGCAGTGGCATCAGTTCATGTCAGAATTATTGTTATGTGCACACAGAGCAATGAAATTCTTATCTGCATAATTGACCAACGAAGGTTAGGCCGCCATTGTCCCTGTTTGGTGACCCAAATTTCTCTCCATTGGTTATATAATATAATATCTATCCATCCACCCATCAATTTTTTAAACCTATTTAAAACATAGGTTTGAGTATAATTGGTCCTAAATGTCATTTTGCATGTGATTTCACAACTGCAAAACTCACTAAAAAGGGTGTTTTGAAGTTTCACAAGTTTTTTGGGGCTTGATAAAAAAGAGAATTGCTCCTTAAGGGTTAAAATAAACAGGCAAAATTCAACATAACAAAACACAACTTATTATGAGACAAAATGACCTATTCATTAACAAAAGCTGTAATCCAGCAAGACAATAAAATTGTTGTCCAAATTAGTTGAGAAGAAAACCATGTACCTGTGGTCTTGGATGAGAGCCCACTTTGCTCGGTATAAATCTTTGTGCACGCTGATGACGGCGTCTTTCCATCTGCCCCAGGATGCTGCTGCTGCCTAATGGGCAACGTAGTCTGTACATCAGAATGCCTCCATATTAACTCCTATCTCCAGAACTGTCACTTCCTCCCTGTTCTTTGACCATTCATCCAGAAGAACACATTTCTTTGGATGTTTCCATTTTGGATCATGATGATTCTGCTCTTGAGGGTATATTTACCATTAATATTTTCACATTTGGTGAGCATTGTGATCCTGTGATTAGTGCTGCTGAGACATTGTGTCAGAATCCTGTTTTTATAAACTACCAACTGAATGGCACTGGCATGTTTTACCAGAGCCTGCATGGGTTTTCCGCTCACATCCCCAATGATTTGCTGATTGCCTTGGCTGGTGATTTTCACTTGACCTGATGTGAGTGAATGAGTACTCGTGATTAAGTGACACCTTGGCCAAAGCAGATTGCATTCAATACTGCCAAGTTGGACACCATGAATCCATAGCTCTACATTATACCGAGCAGGTTAAACAAACAAACATATCATTGATAAGTAATTGTCCTGTGTGACTTTAGATGATTCTTGTTCTTGAACATCCCCCAGTGAGCCTACATTAGGAGACAGTTGTTGAATATTTGAAGCTGATTTTAAAACTTTTCTCATTAAACATTTTACTTGAGGTGCCTTTTTGAACCCTGCTCTTTGGGGATGCGGTTATGTTTAAGGTGTTTCACCAGGTTCTTAGAGCAGAGCCATAATGGTACTGTTATGCCATGGCATTTGTGTCACCACCTTTTTCTGAGTAAAAATATGGGGGACTGGGCGGTCTCATGGTCTGGAATTCCTGCAGATTTTATTTTTTTCTCCAGCCGTCTGGAGTTTTTTTTTTTGTTTTTTTCTGTCCTCCCTGGCCATTGGATCTTACTCTTATTCTATGTAAATTAATGTTGACTTATTTTATTTTCTTACTGTGTCTTTTATTTTTCTGTTCTTCATTATGTAAAGCACTTTGAGCTACATTTTTTGTATGAAAATGTGCTATATAAATAAATGTTGCTGTTGTAATGCACGCCTGCCTGGACAGGAACAGAAACACAATACACAATTTAGAAGCAATATCATAACTAACAGCAACAATGTGAACTTTCAGAAGTAACAGTTTCTGATTTGCACTTCAAACACAGTTACTACAATTCTTTCATTACCAGAGTCAGTCACCACAGCTTAGCGTTATGAGAAAATATGAATAAACTGCTTCCATGAAGCAAGTAGGACCAGAAATTGGCATCCTGGTAATCATAAGCAGAGAATAAGAGAAGCACCTCAGTTGGTACTTTTACATGTTTTCTACTTCAGGGCCATGGATGGAAAATGCCTATTCTGGAGGAGATACCAGTCCATCACAGGGCCAGCTCATGCACATCCCCTCTCACTCACGCAGGGCCAATTAAAATAAGACTTGGATGTGTTTGAGATGAGGGGTGAAAACCAGTGCACCTGGAGGAAACCCCAAAGCTGTTAAAGGCAATGAATTAAAATCTATTTTGGTAACTGATAAAAGGGAGCAGAGGAAGACATTTTATTGTGCAGTTAATTTAGGGCAAGGCAGGATATTTGGGAACTCCCACGTCGGCTCATGTTATGCTCTGAGGGACTGTCACATGATGTGACCATTCGGCTCACCTTTCGAATTGTTAAAATGGAAACAGTGCAGAGGCAGGAGGAACTTCAGTCCAGTTTGGGATTTCCGTAAACAGATGCAAGTGTTTGATCGTTTCAACAATCACGCAATCACTTCCTCCCTGGACAGATTTGACATTCCCCCTGTGAGACCAATGCATCCTTTCTGCTCCATTCACATATCCTTGTGTCCCAGGGGTCCCCAATTTCAGTCTAGAAGGACCGCAGTGGCTTCAGATTGCGACTGCGTTAAGGCGGTTTCTTTACTAAACTTGTGGTTTAATTTATTCTTGTCTACTCATTTAGTACGTGGACATTAAAGTCCCCAGAGAGTATTTTTACTTTCCCACACAAATTCGACCTTTATACGGCTAATTTCAAGCTGTTTCAACTACAGATTATATTCCAGTTCCTCTCTGTATATCTTAAGCACTCCCAGTCTGTCCAAATTGTTTGTGAAAACATGATAATTCTACAAAATAGGAGCAGCTGAATTTCACTTTGTTCTGCAGATGGGCAGCCAATGATTCTTGTGCTTGATATTTACAGTAAAATCTATGTTGGTAAAAACCATAGATCAGTGCCCTACATGCTGGCCAAAGGTAAACGAGTAAATCAAAAAACATGGCGGTAATTCATAAAGTGTTATGTTTTAAACTGCAAGCTAATTATGCATCAACAGAATGACCACACTGAAATTAAAGGTAAATTTAAAGTATTGATTATTTATAAGAATTTGTAATGAAAATGTGCCATCACAGCAACTGGCCAGGACTGAGATTATGGACCTTTCAAACCTGCACTCATTTTTTCCAGTGCGGATGGAGTTGTCTCATCTTCTCATTCAAATATCTTAACATTGTCTCACACCGTTATTCTTCAATGTCCATTTCTTTAAAAAGAAACTGTCTTAGTCACTGTTACAGTCTGCTCTGTATATACTTAAAATCATATGTGACAAATGTTAGGGAAAATAACAAGGATCTATGGATCCATCAAAATGTATTCTGCTTTCATTTCAGTAGGGGGCCAAAAGTCTGAAAAGAGGGTCCACAAGGGTTAAGGGGAAAAGTCATGCCCCTTAAATTCGCCAGAGAAATGGATGACATCACCTCTGGTCACTTATTCCTAAAACCCTATACAGTGCTTATAAAAAGTGTTGACCCCCTTGGAAGATTTCACATTTTACGATTATACAACATGGAATCACAGTGGATTTAATTCGGCGTGTTTGACATTGATCAACAGAAAAATATTCTTTAATGTCAAATATAAAACACAAAATATAATATAATAAAAAAATATGAATTTCCTTGCAACTTGAATCAACACAGTTTTTAGAAAAACCCCTATTATGTCTCAAATCACTTGCAATAAAAAAATGGGTGAATTTAGACTTGGAATTGACTGGCCACAGTCTAGGCACAGTGTGAGAGCCCATCTTGTGAAAATAATTAGCTGTTATGAAAAGATGTCTATAGGGTCATCAAGAATGTAAAATCTTTGGTTTTTATGGGTTTGCTGTTCACTACATCTGTTCCAATGATGTTAATTATTAAGTGTGGCCAAAATGCAGGGCCAGAAAATCATTCATATCTGAACTATTCCTACTTCCTTGCACTAAATAAATACTCAGCTTTTACAGCATTGCTTTATCCTCATGATTAGCCAGTTTGGTGGATGTACTGGCTAGGTGGGTGCTACCCTGGGAATATCGTCATCTGTCCACTGATTCTGACACTCGGTGGGGTGTGCTACTGCTACATGGGAAATGTAAACCTGGAGCCACACACTCATTTGGGTTTTTATCGGTTCTTTCTGCTTTGCACTACGTCACTTCCACTTCTGCATTGTCTTCATTAACTACTTCATCAGCTGCTGCACACTAACAACCATACAGAACCTACAATGTAAGGTTGTTTGTTATTGTCTTACAAGGACACAATGGCGTTTTAATCAATTGTAATTATGGTAATTACTTAGTTTGAATGGAAAGAGCTTAAAATGACCAATTTAAAATCATTCACACACCAGTAGTTTCTAGTTGATCTCTATATTTTAATTTAAAACATACCAAACTAATATAGCTAATGAATAAAACGCAGCCCACATACAATGTTAAGATGACCCCGCTCTTCCTGCACCCAATGCATCCCCCTGTAGTCAACCATCCATTATAGTACCAGCTACATTTTAGAGGACAAAGCTTTTGTGGAACTATTTGTTTGCATCTCAGGAATGATAATGTTTTTTTTTTAATAAACTCTTAGGGGAATAGAATTTTTAATATAAAAGCTGCAACATTTTTATGCTGTTGATGGCCCCAGCAAACCTCACTTATTCTTATAAAAAGTTTAATCAGTACGTAACTGTTATTGCCAAAATTGGCACCTTACATACAGTATCTGAAGACTATTATTATAGATGATTCAGCTATTTAGTGTTGTAAAATTCTTTCACAAACACCAGAGGTGCACCAGATGGGAGTAGTTTTAACTCAACACCTGGAACTATAAATTAGCTTTCCTTCATAAATACCCAAACAACGCAAATATGTTGCTGCCCTTCTTTCCATGCCACAGTTCAATGGGCTCTCTTAATGAAAGATTTGCTCAGCTCATAAAATTGTTAAAATGACCAAATATAACTCATATGGTCTACCAACAAGTCATGTTGGGAATCTTTTTGTCGGTGATCAATGAAGGGAAGACTGGTCTCTGGAGGGTCCATCCAACTTCATCACAGTGTGAAGGACAAAAGATATTTTTCAATGGAGAAGAGACCATTAAATCCCTTATGGTTGTTTGATTGGCCTATAAATAAGTTCTCTCATGTCTCATCCTGATACTTTCTAAAAGGTGTCAAGATCTGTATGCCAGCTCCATGGCTCACAGCATTTTCAAACTCATGTGCTTCTTGGTTTTATCTTGCCATTTTTAAAATGCCTTACATAGAGATGACAAGAATTATCCACGCAAAAGCAAACTCACTTAGCACAACAATTACTCTAATAAATGATGTTTTGTGACCAGAAAAATGTGTGCCAGTGAAACAGAAATGTGTTTTGTACTTGTCTGAAAGTGTTTGCTTGCATTAATTCTACATGAGTCTTCCTGTCCTCTACTGTTGAGATAAGTTCTCTATTGAAAATCACTGAACTCATTTCTTGTCACAGACACACATCTGTTTGAGGAGTGAGGCAAGTGTTTATGGTTGTCTTGGTAATACAATATCTGATTTGCCAATTATAATTACAATCTTAAACATGAAGCAGTGACATAAACAATTGGTGTATTTTGGTGGGTGTCTTTGCATGGAAATTGTGCACCATGCCGACATTTCTAAAAAAACACCCTGCAATCCTCTGCAGTGACGTTATTAAGAGTAAAATATAAAATAAAATAATAAATAATAAAATATAATTGATTTGACCACTATCCTGTGGATTAATTGTGAACAAGGATGTAGCAATGCTGCTAATAGTTAGAACTGCATCTCCCAGAAGTCCTTGCAGGGGCTGTTGGGGTCAAAGGTGGCCAGATGGGTTTAAAAGGAGGGCAGGTGTCAAATAGAAAAGAAAAAAAAAAGGTTTGTTTTGTTTTGGTGCGTTGTGTGTTACGTTTATCTGTCGTGCTTCCTGCTTCATTTGGTCTATGTAGTGTGTGTGTGTGTGTCGTTCCAAGGCTGGGGTTGTCCCTGGTAATCCACCACTAAAATAAATAAATCACCGTCACATTGACGGTGTCAATCTTAGTGGCCCCTGACCGCTACAAGGATATAGGAAACACATTTCCTTGTTTTTTTTTCCTTCAAAATTGCATAACTGCACATGAAATGAACTTTACTGTTGGTTTTGTGAAACTGTATATGAAATGAAACTTGGCTGTTTCCCTCATCATTACAGAATTGTGAACGTCTTGATGCCATCCCCTTGCAGCATCTACCATTAGTGTCTTCACATGTACATTATATTATGTCACTGAAGAAATTCTGCCTGATATGACTTCATTTAATTATCGTTTTTATCCTTGCTCTGCAATCCGTATGAACCCGTACTTTCTCTGCTGTTCTTTTTCGGGTTTTCTACGTTGGTGATCTGTACCACCACCTCCTGATCCAAGCACCATGCTGTCCCTACATTGATGGACTGAAGCCTGAAAACCAGGAGGACTGATTGAGATCATTGATGTTAGCTGGAATGCCCAGTGGTGTGTCAGAGGGGGGACATTTTTGTACACTGGGTCATTCCATTTCTCTCTTAGGAAAAGAAACATGCAAATATTACATTTAAAGCCCAGTAGATGAACAGGCAATAGGCACCCATTGTTGGCAGTGGGGCCAAGAAGTTAAAAGGCTGTCTGCAGATTGTAGGTATTGGCTATATTGCAAAGGTGTCACCATTTTGAAGTTTATGGCTGGTTGAGATTTACAAACAATACCACGTGTGATAACAGAACTGCTGCTTCCTTGGAGGATCCTGGATAATCCAGTTACTGATTGTGTCAGGATTGCTTGTGTAAGTATTTGCTGTCTTGCAAAGGAGTCGCTGATTTGAAGTCTGGCCTTGGAGGATGTCTGTATTTACCTGACTTGGAAATATTGGTTTCTAATCAGCATATCTGTACTTATTCATGATTGGTAACAATTCCTTTTTTTAACTTGTGTTATCATTAATTGTTAAACCCAGGAAATGCAGCTGTACCATTGTTTAATCTGATTGTCCAGAACTGATAATGGCAGGGACTGAAGTAGATAAAAACTCCTGGCAGCAGAAGGCAAAAGGGACAGTCCACTAAGAACGCTGCCAAGACTTGCAGAGAGCACAGAGGTTCACTGGCAGACTGGGGTACCTGGCTGGCACGACGGGAGGCACAAGGATAGCAAGACTTGCTTCCAGGGAGGAAGAGACAGCTCCACAAGGAGACGCCAGTTGTGAGTTCAGCGAGAGAGGGAAGCCGCATGAAAGGACCAAGCAAAGCTGGCAGACGAGAAATGAGGCGTGCCTAGGTCACAGCAGCCCAAGGAGCCCAGAGTGGAAAAAAAGGAACAACGAAGAGACGCTGACAGGGATTCCATGATTTTGACAAAACTTCTGTTGTGAAACGAGTGTCCGGTGAACAGAGTGCATCCATGGACAGTTGAACGATTAAGTGTTGGGGTAACACTGAGAACAAACTGGACTCTCACCACTAAAGGTTGTATCCTACATTCCTTGTTTTTCACGGACTTTTAGAGTGTGGACTGCGTGTTTTCCTTTTAGAAAAAGGAAATTTGTTCTTGATATTGTTAGATTTTGTTTATGTTCATTTATCTTTTTCATGTACTTATTATTGTCTAGTGTAATAGAAGTTACTGTTGCTTTTCCTGATATTACTGTTGTGTCTTTCATTGTGTGTTTACTCACCGTCCAATTTAAAGAACACTGTGTGCTTTTATTGGTAAATTTCAGGAGTTCCCAGTCTCTTAATAAACTGGGTGGCGTAGTCGGATATTTAAATGGTGTCTAGGTTAGATTACCTGTTAAGTGTGACCAGACGCCTGTCACAGGTGTCTAGGTGGTCTCGTGGCCTTGGAACCTCTGCAGATTTTATTTGTTTTTTTTTTTCTCCTGCCCTCTGGAGTTTTTTTTTTTTTTTGTTTGTTTTTTCTGTCCTCCTGGCCATCGGAACTTACTTTATTCTCTGTTACTTAGTGTTATCTAATCTTATTTTTATATAACTTGTATATCTTGTAAAGCACTTTGAGCTACATAATTTGTATGAAAACGTGCTATATAAATAAATATCGTTTTTGTTATCAGTTTCTAGATATCTTAAGCAGAACTGGATGAGATTCTAAAGTACCCCAGTTTGCCAAGGACTAAAGTAGTTTAATTCCCAAATTGTGATATTTCCATTAGGTCAAAAATTGTGGTCCTTCTTTCTTTTTACCGTAAGATATGGATGTACACCCTCTCATCCATTTTTGAAATTTGAAACAGAACCCACACAGACAAATGAAAACTCTACATGTGTGTGACAAAACTGGAAGTAGAACCAAGTCCTCAGCACTGCATGGCAGTATCACTAATCACTGTGCTACTTGAGATATGATTCATATTTCAAAAATGAATAAATGTTAAAAATTAAAAGGATTTTGGGCATTATGTAAAAAATATAGTTATGTAATGTGCATGAAATCTGAAGGAAAAATAATCCCTGGAGTCAAATACAACAGCAGTGAAATCTTTCTGTAGCTTTTCACAGTTTGCACATGATCCACATGAAAATATAAAAGAAACTAATGGCAGTGCCATCTCTGGAAAGAAACGAATGCCAGAAAAAGAACTTTGGATTATAAAAATACTTCATGGAAATTTGAGGCCGCAGGGTGGTCTAGTGGTTAACAGGCTGGAAGAAGGTCACAGGCTCATTGCTCACCCAGTACCTCTGTGCCTGGTCATCACAAAGTTGTTAACGGCAGGTGTCCTCCATTCTGTCATGTGACTGGCACATCCTCTCCATCGACTATTGAGACATGCAACACATCAGACTGGCGCTAATAGTGGAAGGCAGTGTACAAGGAATTCCTGTCATCATTGTGCCAAGTGTTATTCTGGTAAGGACATGCTGTATCATAATAAATAATACTAAGTGCCTCTTTTATAGACATCAGCTGTCTGGCTCTTGGGTTCAAATCCATGGCCAGGTCAATGTCTGAGTGGTGCTTGTATATGGGTTTTCGTCCGGGTTCTTCAACATCCTAAAGATATACAGGTTTGATTAATTGATTGACTTAAACTGGACCTGTGTGGATATGTGAGTGTATACATGTTGGAATAGACTGGTCAACTCCTGCAGGACTGGATCCTGCCTCGAACACAGTGCTGTCTGGAGAGACTTCCTCATTTCAAAACCCCATGCTGAATATAAAAGTACATTTGGAAAGCTTCTGACAGGGAGCACAACTGCTGCCTCAAAATAATATCTTAGGCACAGGTATTTCAGCATGACTACCATTTTTGAATTTGTCTTCCTCCCTTCCTCTCTCTGTCCCTCTCTCTCTCCCAGAAATTGTCAGTCATTCATGCCCAACAGAAATGAATGATACAAATCAATGTAAAGATACAATACAAAAATGTCATGTAAGACATTAAAATGCATCAGCTTTGTGCATCTGAATTTTTCAAATATTTGTTATATTCAACTATCCATTTTCTGAAGATACTTACTCCCTGTAATACTCATCAGGGGCTGATGGTTATCTCCTAAAATAACCGCTGAAAAGCAGCAACTAGTTCAGAACAATATAATTTATTGTTGTTCAGTGCACTTTGCTGAAAGTCTCGTAGCATGTTCTCTAATCCACTACATTACATCAAAAGCAAACCACTAAGCTATACAACACAAAAGTTGCATTAAACACATAAGAAAAAGGAGTAGTTTAAGTAAGATTGACCTAAATGCATATTATCCAATCATCCTTGGATTGTAGGAGGACCATGGGGAAAACACACGTGCTCCACACAGAAGGTGTCCCAATAAAAAGTCAAACAGGGCTCTGAGCCTTCTGAGGCAGCAGCTTACCCCACTGAGCAACTCTGAAAGATAACATTAGACTTTCACAAATGCATACGGAAAATAAGGAATACCCAGGGGCTGTTTGAACTTCCCTGCGTCTGTCTTGTTATGTATGTTAAACGCACATTTTACAAACTAAACCACATGCACACTAAAGTACATATAAAACGTCAATAGGAATATTTGTTATCTGAATAATAATTCTTTTCAGAAGTTGTCTCCCTAGACTCCTGCAAAACATTCTCCAGGCCTGCGGCGCACAGCTAGGGTTGCGGGAATAAACCAGTCCTCCTGCTATGAGTGCATTTCACAAAGTCACAGTCCATGGTTTCAAAATGAAAATTAATTCACTGTATTAATGCAAATTGATTCATTTTACATAATGTTGGTTAAATGTGCCCCTAGATGTTCCACTACTTTTCAATTATTTTCAATGAAGCCCTTAAATCTGCTTTTCCTTATTTTGAAGGTGAAAAATGTTGACTCTGCTCTGTTTAATTTCTAGTCTGGTTCTTTTGTAAATGATGCAGCCCAGGTTGTAGATCTTATGCTCTTTTACGTGGTCCAACATTCAGTAATGACAGCCTTGCTGCCAAGTGTCAAGTTCTACTCTGACTCAACTATTGAGGGTGCTTGTATAGCTGTATGCAATATAGGCGGTAAATAACCCTTGTGATGGACGGCCAGCAGCTCAATCCAGCCGGGATGCCCAAAGGATGAAAGGATGGGAGAAGGCAGATATTTTTGGACACTGCCTCCCCCAAAATGCTAGATGGCAGTTACCCTGGAGTGTAGCACTGTCCCCAGATTCCCACAGGGCATCCTGGGACTTGGAGTTCAGGATATCAGCACTGTTGAGTACCGTGGGTGCTGCCAGGAGGAGCTGTACAAGGACCGGAGGAGCCATGCCTCATCCATAGCCCGGAAGTACTCACATTTCGCAAGGACGGTAGCTCGGAAGTACTTCTGGGCTGAAGAAAATACCAGTTCTCCATCTGACCCGGAAGTGCTAGCAAGTCACGTGGGTGGAAGGACAGGACATTTCTGGGTCGAGGACTATATAAAGGACTAATGGGAAGCCAGCAAGCGAGGAGGTGGACAATGCTTGCTGGGAGAGAGAATAGTGATTATTGTGTTTATTGATTGTGTATTGGTGGCTGTGGTGCTTTGGGAGCACTGTAGAACAAGAAATACTTCATGAATATCTTCGGGGTCCTTTTATCCTGTGTCCAGCGCATCTGTGTGTTGGGGTTAATGAAGCAACAGTGACCCCTAGAGTTTACACCCTCTACAATGAAAAAGCAAAGAGGTGCATAAAAATATATTTTTTTCATATCTAATATAACTTGATTAAATTTAATTTAAGGTCACAAGGGTGTGAGTCCATTCCAGGTAGATGCCAGTCATAGGACAGCAAGCCACTAAATGGCACAATCATGCACACTGTGTTAGTTTATCATTATACATGGCAAATTCACACAGGCAGTGAACAGGATGGAAATTGAACCCACTCTCTTGGAAATGTGAGACAAAAGCAATCACTGCACCGCCCAAAGAAATAATGTCCATATTCATTTCTTATTTGAAAATCAAGTCTAGTTTAAGAGCAAACAGCATCCCACATTTACAATATGGTTTTAGAATATAATAACATTAGAATAAGGGCTTTAAGGTCTTGCTACTGTGCACCTAATAGTCACTTAATGTAATTTTATGTAACCAAAATCTTCTTTAACATCTTGCTGTCTTATGCAGATGCAGGTTAATAAGCACAGTCAGCCTTCATTTCAAAGTGCCATTTGTGCTTTGTCTTATTAAGATCAAGCAAAACACTTGTTAACATCTTGCTATGTTGCAATAAGCAATTAACAGCTGCACCTCAGCAGACCCAAACCTGTTACCAGAAAATTGTTAGAACTCCTCACCTAAGAAAGTGCCTTTCATTCAACATTCAGCAAGCAGGGGGCACCAGAGAAGCAACAGTAAGGGTTAACTAAAGCTTCATTCTTCTTAACAGGCCAGTTAATTTGGTAGGTAAATGATTCGAAGATAGAAACGTTTTTATACATTTGCATTAAGCAGATATCTGGAACAAACTGTTCCAGAAAGACATAGCCAACAGCTCTCAGCACTCAGACAACAAGAGGTGAAATTCATGTCCCACATCTCTCTCACACACACACACGAGTGATCCTTACCAAGAGGTCCAAAGGGCACCTTTCCTAAGCCTGAAGGCTTCCTCAACAAAGTGTTGCAATGCGTGTGGCAATGTCTCCCATGCTGCCAGCTGTCAGACATTTGAAGAGAATTGCTTGTAAGTCAGAGTGGGTACTTCAGTTTCTTTTTTTTTTAATGATGCCAGCAACAAATTAAGTTCAGTGTGGAAAACCTTTCAAATGGCTTGCTTACTTTTTTATATGATAATAGAGTATGTCACCTTTAAAGAAACACCTCTAGCTCCCGTGACACACCATTTTTTGATGTTACTTAGCATTGCAGGGTGAGTGAAAGTCATTAATCGGATAGACTTGGTGAAGAAGTTCAAAGCCATGTACGAGCTGAGAATCTCAAGCTTCGAAAAGAATAAAGTGTCTCTTAATTGTTTACTCTGTCATTAGATGTGACTTTCACATTAGCATCTGCGCTATGAAGCCTAATACTAGATAAACTTATTAGAAGGAAAAAGCATGTCATTGACTAACATGACCCTATATGTTAGCATTGTTCACCTGAATGCTGGCCTCTGTTAGAATACATATGCTCAAAAATGGCCCATGTAATAGCAATTTACGTCAAAAAATAGAAAAAATAACAACCTTTAACTCTAACAAAATTGTTTTGAAAATATTTCAAAAGGAGGAGAATTTTGTAATGTTTGTTAAAAACCACTATTTTCTCAGACTTGTTGTTTTGCTGTAAATGTAAAATATTAGGCAGTCCTGCCTAATGTAACAACAACAACAATATAGCACATTTTCATATAAACAGTAGCTCAAAGTGCTTTACATAATAAATAATAGAAAAATAAAAGACACAATAAGAAAACAAAATAAATCAACATTAATTAACATCGAATAAGAGTAAGGTCCAATGGCCAGGGGGGACAGAAAAACAAAAAAAAAAAACTCCAGACGGCTGGAGAAAAAATAAAATCTGTAGGGATTCCAGGCCATGAGACCGCCCAGTCCCCTCTGGGCATTCTACCTAACATAAATGAAACAGTCCTCTTTGGATTTAGGGTTCTCACGGAAAGGCTTGATGATGATGGTCATGTAGACTTCTGCCTTTTAATCCATCCATCACTGTTGGAGCATCATGAAGCTTTGAGTAGGTGGAGGTGGCGCAGGCCACCACCACAAAGAAACCGGAAAAAGAAACAGAAAAGAGAGTAGGGGTCAGTACGGATTTTAGAGCCACCATGAATAGTTATTATGAGGAATTGAACATACAGAGTATCAGGATTAAGTTAAATTAAGTTAGATTGAAGTTATAAAAGGTCATGTTAAAGTAATGTGTTTTCAGCAGTGTTTTAAAGTGCTCTACTGTATCAGCCTGGCGAATTCCTATTGGCAGGCTATTCCAGATTTTAGGTGCATAGCAGCAGAAGGCCGCCTCACCACTTCTTTTAAATTTTGTTCTTGGAATTCTAAGGAGATATTCATTTGAGGATCTGAGGTTACGATTTGGAATATAAGGTGTCAGACATTCCGATATATAAGATGGGGAGATTATTTAAGGCTTTATAAACCATAAGCAGAATTTTAAAGTCAATCCTGAATGACACAGGTAACCAGTGTAGTGACATCAAAACTGGAGTAATGTGTTCAGATTTTCTTTTCCTAGTTAGGATTCTAGCAGCTGCATTCTGCACTCGTTGCAAGTGATTTATGTCTTTTTTGGGTAGTCCTGAGAGGAGTGCGTTACAGTAATCTAGTCGACTGAAAACAAACGCGTGAACTAATTTCTCAGCATCTTTCAGTGATATAAGAGGTCTAACTTTACTTATGTTTTTAAGTGAAAAAATGCTGTCCTAGTGATCTGATTAATATGATTTAAAATTCAGATTACAGTCAACAATTACCCCTAAACTTTTTACCTCCGTCTTGACTTTTAATCCTAATGTATCCAGTTTATTTCTAATAGCCTCATTGTATCCATTATTGCTCATCACTAAGATTTCAGTTTTCTCTTTATTTAACTTGAGAAAGTTACTATTCATCCATTCTGAGATACAAGTCAGACATTGTGTTAGTGAATCAAGAGAATCGGGGTCATCAGGTGCTATTGATAAGTACAGCTGTGTGTCATCAGCATAGCTGTGGTAGCTCACGTTGTGCCCTGAGATAATCTGACCTAACGGAAGCATGTAGATTGAGAATAACAGCGGACCCAGGATAGAGCCTTGTGGAACACCAAGGATTCATGTGTCTTTGAGTTGTAATTACCACAACTAACAAAATATTTTCTCCCTGTCAGGTAGGATTCAAACCAATTTAAGACACTGCCAGAGAGGCCCACCCATTGACTAAGGCGATTTCTAAGAATATTGTGATCAATGGTGTCAAATGCAGCACTCAGATCTAAGAGGATGAGAACAGATAAATGGCCTCTGTCTGCATTCACTCGCAAATCATGTACTACTTTAACGAGTGCAGTTTCTGTGCTGTGATTTGTTCTAAAACCGACTGAAATTTATCAAGAATAGCATGTTTATTTAGGTGGTCATTTAACTGCATAATGGCTGCCTTCTCCAGAACTTTACTTAAGAAAGGCAGGTTAGAGATGGGTCTAAAATTTTCAAGAGCTGAGGGGTCAAGATTATGTTTCTTAAGAAGGGGTTTAACTACAGCAGTCTTAAGGCAGTCTGGGAAGACCCCCATATCTAATACTGAATTTACTATGTCCAGAACATTATCAATTAGCACGCCTGATACTTCTTTGAAAAACCTTGTTGGTATTGGGTCAAGGACGCAGGTGGAGGATTTTAATTGAGATATTATTTTTTGTAAATCAGGTAAATCTATCCTAGTGAAAGAGTTTAATTTGTTTATAACAGGATGCTGGGGTTTAGGAGGATCCTTAGTGTTGGAGGGATATATTATTTTATTTCTAATATCATTAATTTTTTGATTGAAAAATACAGCAAAATGTAGAGTTTGCATGTTCTCCCAAGGCTGTGTGAATTTTCAGGTTTCCTTCAACATCTCAAACATGTTTTCTTTAGACTAATTGGTGGCTTTAAACTGGCCCAATAGGAGAATGTGTGGGTGGGGCATATGATTGACAGGCATCTGGTTCAGGAGGTTACTGCCGAATGCTGCAAGAAATGATGGAGAAAATGGATAGGTGGACAGATAGACAGATAGATCTGAATTGCAGTTCCTTAAGAGACTTTCAAAGTGGACTAAATTTGCATTGATCCATTTTCTTCCTATTTCATTTCAGCATTCTGAGAAACCACCACCTGTTTTGGCAGCACTGGGTGCAATACGGGAACCAGCTTAAGGCACTCCACAATGGCCCATATGGAGGAATATTTTGGACAAAATGAAATAAATAAATAAATGCGTAAATAAATAAAAGTACTGTGAAATGTGAGCATAAATAAATAAATGTGTCATGAAATGAGAGCATAAATAAATAAATGTGTCACGAAATAGGTTTTCGTTGCTTATTTATTTATTTCATTTTGTCTGTAACATTCCTGCAAACCGTCATGAAATACGGCTTGAAATAAAACTGTCACTTTCACTCGTCAAAGTTGAGAGGGTAAGCTCTAACACGCCCTCTAGTTACTGATTGGTGAATCGATAGCACAAGAATTCATTAGAAAATGGTTACTACTGCCGATGAAATGGATTCTGGCGAAGATATTGCGTATTTCAGAGAGAATTGAAGATTTATCGGAAGAAATTACAATGTTGGCGGCCCTTTTAGAACTGAGTATTTGACCCTTGTTTTACAGTATAAAGACAGTTGCATATTCGCAGCTACTTTTTCAAACAACTGTACAGCTCTGATCAGTGGTAAAGTTGTTCAGTTCAAAATATTAGGTGGAGCTGCTTTGGGCATTCCATGTCAAAGTACCTAAACTAATACAGCCGTTGCAGCTTACCGTATATCAAACTGGCTCATTCGTCTTGTGATCGTCTTCTCTGATACATCATACAGATCTGCAATCTGTCGTACTTTTAAACTGCATAACAGAAGGTGTTCTATTGACTCAGCTGGAATGTCAAAGGATGGACGTCCAGAGCAGGGAACTGCGTCACCAGAACTGGAGTGTAGTAGAGTCGTTCCACCTGTTCTTCGATAATTTCAAAAACAGTTTCATCTATATCGAGTCTAAAAGGGCCGCCAACATTGTAATTTCTTCCGATAAATCTTCAATTCTCTCTCTGAAATACGTGATATCTTCGGCAGAATCCATTTCATCGGCAGTAGTAAGCATTTTTCTAATTAATTCTTGTGCTATCGATTCACCAATCAGTAACTAGAGGGCCCACCCTCTCAACTTTGACGAGTGAAACTGACAGTTTTATTTAAAGCCGTATTTCATGACGGTTTGCAGGAATGTTACGGACAAAATGAAATAAATAAATAAGCAACAAAAACATATTTCGTGACACATTTATTTATTTATGCTCTCATTTCATGACATATTTATTTATTAAGGCTCTCATTTCATGACACATTTATTTATTTATGCTCACATTTCACAGTACTTTTATTTATTTACGCATTTATTTATTTATTTCATTTTGTCCGAAATATTCCTCCATAGGCCCAATCTGTCCTTCTTTCAGGCGCTGTAATAAAGCAGACTACTTAGACAGAACCCATATTAACACATGGGGAACTTGCAAACACTACATAAAGAGTAATAAGGCTGAAGTTTAAATCTAGGTACCCCTTAGAGGTGTGAGCCAGTCGAAATGATTGCAACACCAAAAATTATTTTAGTTAATTTAACATTTTGAGATGTATAGGGCAAATTTATAGCCACTTAATTGATTTGCTTACATTGTTTATAAAAATAGTCACCCCTCTTAAGTTATTAATTTTTATTGTTATACAACATGGATTTAATTAGGCTTTTCTGACATTGACCAACAGAAGAATATTCTTTAATGTCAAAATAAAAAAGATCTCTGCAAAGTGGACTAAATTATTTATAAATATAAAACACAAAGTAGTCGATTGCATAAATATTTGGAGAGGTGAAAAAGAGAGTGCAGGCAGGGTGGAATGGGTGGAGAAGAGTGTCAGGAGTGATTTGTGATAGATGGGTATCAGCAAGAGTGAAAGGGAAGGTCTACAGGACGGTAGTAAGACCAGCTATGTTACATGGGTTGGAGACGGACGGTGGCACTGACCAGAAAGCAGGAGACAGAGCTGGAGGTGGCAGAGTTAAAGATGCTAAGATTTGCATTCGGGGTGACGAGGATGGACAGGATTAGAAATGAGGACATTAGAGGGTCAGCTCAAATTGGACGGCTGGGAGAGAATTCAGAGAGGCGAGATTGCATTGGTTTGGTCATGTGCAGAGGAGAGATGCAGGGTATATTGGGAGAAGGAATACTAAGGAAAGGGGTTGCCAGGGAAGAGGAAACGAGGAAGGCCTAAGAGAAGGTTTATGGATGTAGTGAGAGAGGATATGCAGGTGATGAGTGTAACAGAATAAGATGCGGAGGACAGAAAGATATGGAAGAAGATGACCCGCAGTGGCTACCCCTAATGGGAACAGTCAAAAAAGAAGAAGAAGAAGATAATAGGAGACATTCATATTTTTGAATAGGTTATTTTGTCTTCTATCTATGGGGCAGGATAAGGAAAGCTGTGTAAGCCATACCTCTACTTTACCATCATGTGACAAACCTGGAGGCAGCACACAGGTCCCTGGCAGCTTCGCCTACTTTTTTACTTTGATCACATTTTTATAGGATCTGAACTCAAGGACTCTGCAGCACAACTCCAGCCTGACACGCTAGACTGGGCCTTTCTTATCTCTCATTTGGTCTTACTGCTTATACTTCAGGCGTTACACACAGGGGGCTCCAATCATCTGCAGTTTAGAACACTTTGTGACTGTCACGTAATAAATGTCTCTAAGTTTGATCAAAGCCCATTTACATAAGCACTGCGGTTGCATTTTGCTATAAGTCACTGAGTACAGAGTGTTCTAGAGGAAGTTGAGATGGTACTTCTGAATTAGCTTAGGTGCTGCAGTAGTGGAAACCACAAGATCTTAAGTTTATTCACAATGAAAGCAAGACAGTGCCTGCACTCAGGGGTATGCTTGTGGGGAATGCTCTGAGGTAACTTTCATCACTCTTAATGTTAAAGAAGATTAAGGGCAACTGATAGTTCTGTACACTCTTTACTCTTCAGAGCTCATGGACCTCACTTGACTGCCTTAAAACACAGAACAAAGAAAATGCTTTACTGCCTCAAAGTGGCACTCCCTTTTCTGGGGGAAACCGTTTCTGTTGAGCCCAATGGAAACATGTCTCAACTTCCTGAGCTGCAGCTCTTTTAGCTCAACAAACAAAGTTGTCTTTTTTTGTCTGAAAAGAGGAAGACTATATGGAGGAAATGGAAGTGTAACCTGATTGGCTGACTGAGGCGATGGTTCTAATGAGAATATGTTTGGCCTTTCGTCATCTTTCCTTTTAATACACCCGGAAATTAAAAAATAAATAAATAAATAAACCTAAGAAAAAACTATCAAATGAACCAACCGGAAAGTGAAGCTAAGGGAACCTCTGTCAGCATGACTTCACACAACATGCTAACCGTACATTGCTGATGTGTGAGCTGCGTCAGAAAATATCTCTCCACCAACCCATTATCAAACCTGCTTAATCCAGTTTGGGTTGCAGGAGCTGGAGCCAATAAAAGCAACAGTGGGTGCAAGGCAAGGAAAAAACCCAATTCATTACAGGACACACTTTCTCATATGGAACCAACTTATAGTTATCAATTGCCTTTGGCAGGTAGGTGGAAATCCACAGTGCCTTACAGAAATGAGGAGAATGTGTAGACTCCACACAGGCAGTGTCCAGGCCAGGATATGATCCCCTACCTCTGCAGCTGACCCCCATAAAGACCTCTAAAACACTGAGTTTGAATTATTTAATCCAATGACACAAGCTATTTGATGGACCACTTTTTACTATTGCCTTGCAGCTTCACTGACCTGAATTCACAGCCAAGCAAGGTTGGATTAAACCCCCCCCCATAGGACCTAGGGTGACAAAGCCACCTCTTTTCATTATCCTCACCGAAGACATCCATACTAGGCACATGTATATGCTCAAACACTGTAAATATCAGTATATGCCAATAACAAGTCAAGTACAGGGACTGAAGTAGAAAAGTTTAAATTTGTGTAAACCCCCCTAAATTGGGGTGTTCTTAAGAACATAACAAACAAAAGTAGTTGCATCAGAAATCTGAAATATAATGTGTGCCTCAATTTACATTTTTAAAGTCTATATATATTCAATTTTAATATAAATTTGTTGTTTCACAGTCGACCCAGGTTCGCTTCCCAGGTCCTCCCTGTGTGGAGTGTGCATGTTCTCCCTGTATCTGCGTGGGTTTCCTCTGGGTGCATCCGGTTTCCTCCCACAGTCCAAAGACATGCAGGACAGGTGCATTGGCGATTCTAAATTGTCCCTAGTGGTTGTGTGGGTGTGTGTGTGTGTGCAACTTGTGGTGTGCTTGCGCCTTGCCCGGGGTTTGTTTCCAGCCTTGCACCCTGGGCTGGCTGGGTTTGGCTCCAGCAGACCCCCATGACCCTGTAGTTAGGATATAGCGGGTTGGATAATGGTCCATAGAGGGCTAGATCCATAGTAAAGGATCAAAAATCATAAGTCACATCATTTTCATAATCACTGAATAGTCTCAAAACAATACCCTATATGCTTATGTTCGAAGTTTGTCATTTTTTAACCTTATCAGAGTGTCTCTTAGAGGGGTAGGACCACATGTAAAGAATCAAACGTTGCATTATCAATATTATCATGTGACCAGGAACCTTAAAATAGCATAAAATGATACTATACCCTCCATCGCTTGTATTACCGATTCACATTTTTGGCAATTTTTTTGAGGAGGGCGGAAAACAGAAGGGACATTATAGGTGGTCTGTCCATCAACCATCCTTTCTGCAGAAGGAGGAAAAGGAAAGTCATGAAGTGAGAGTGCCAGCCCCTAGTTTGGAGTTGATGTACCATTAGACAAACCCTGAAGGTGTCTCCCATGTGCATGTGTGTGACAGAGTGTGATTTGCTGCACAAAATAGGGTCTAAAAACAACCTAAAAATTAGGGGTTTTTTTTGGTCTAAAGGCGCAAAAAATAGTTGACAAAAAGCTTGACATCTTGCATAACTAGACATCAAGATGAGTCAAAAGGTATATCATATGTGGGGTTTACTCGCACCGGTGAGTCAGGAGGCTCTGGACAAAAAAACTGAAGTGATTTCATATTTGAACTCAAAAATAAAGAAATCCCAAACTTTATTTTGAGTTATCTTCATCTTTGTTTTTTGTTCATTAGTGTACTGCATTACGGTGAATGTAAAAAAAAAAATAATAACTGATTAGTGCAAAACTACATCTACAGGAGATTAACTTCCTTCTGATAGTTCTGTTAATGAATATCTATTTAAAGCTTTAAAAGGCTTACACTACATTGTGGCAAAAAGCTTATATGTAATGTAACGCTTTAGTCTCTTCAGAAAAAAACTAAAAGACGGAAGGAATGCTTTGTAAGGGTTTGTCATAGTATTGGTGTGTCTTTTCACCCTCAGTGGCCTTGTTTTCTGCCACATTACCTGATCATGGCAGTGATGGTGTTATGGGACTATGCAGAATTGGACTGCACTTTGCTGCTAAAGCCACAAGAAGTGGTCATATCAGCCCTCTAATGACTATCTGTAAGGTCACTGTAATTACTCTCAACTGCAGTATTTACAGCTTATAGAAAGTACTTATTCAAAACAGTCAGTCATCGTCCAGCCCACTATATCCTTTGGATAATTTATTGAAAATGTATAGCCACATGTTTTGCTTCCATCTCTTTTTTAAATTTGCTTTTCGCTGCTCCATTGTGTTCTTGTTTTGAACGACCATCTATGTTGACTTTTTCTATTTTAAACAGCACAGTTATTGTATCCAATATATTTTAGTGAATCAAGACTCTCCACAATACCAAAAAGAGTTGGGGAATGTCCCTGTATAATGTTCAGCGGACAAGCAACAAAATGATTGCAAAAAAAGGTGATCAAAAGGTAAAGCAATGGATAAACAGAAGCAGTGCCATGGAGTTTATATAGAAAAACATGGCTGACGGAAGTGATGCGGCAGGAGATGACATCAGAACGGGTGGACAGAAGTGACGTCATCAACGGGAGACTGGAGATGATGTCATAGTGGTTGTGACAGAAGTGGTGTCATCAATG
Source organism: Polypterus senegalus (assembly GCF_016835505.1). Classification (NCBI taxonomy): domain Eukaryota; kingdom Metazoa; phylum Chordata; class Cladistia; order Polypteriformes; family Polypteridae; genus Polypterus; species Polypterus senegalus. The sequence continues at coordinate 52,190,484 of NC_053166.1, forward strand.
GGAGACTGGAAGTGATGTTATCATCGGGAGCCGGAAGTGAAGTGACATTGGGCGGCCATTTTGTGAATCCGGAAGCTGGAGTGGTGAGTACAATTAATTATTTTTCTTCTGGTCTGATGAAAAAGAGAGAAGCATTAGTACCACAAATCAATCCTTCTTCTCGCGCTGTTTCACTCACCTCAGGGCTTGTTGACTGCCTAAAATCTAAGTGCACGTGTGTGACAATAAAATCTCATAAAAATGATGTATTAGACACTTGCTCTAATTAGGTATCATCCATAGCAACCAATCAGAATTCATATATTTCTTTTAAAGACTTTTTTTTAGGTCTGATTGGATAGGTTTATAAAGGTGAGGATCGAAGTGGGGAATGGATGTGTGCTGATAGCAGATTTATGTGAATGTCTGAACTGGCCGTGAAAACCTGGACTTTTCCTGTTGTTAGGCATTTTCTTTTCTCGAGGTGCACACTCATGTCACGCTGATGGTGGATCCACCCATGGTTTCTGCTTTGGCCACTATATATGTGAGTTTTTGAATTTTTTTTCTGTTGTAATCATGTTTCATGAAATGGATGGAGTGGGCAATCTTAGGCTTAGTATTTCTAAACTTTGAATTGATAAATCTAAATTGGAGTCTTTTCCAGAAACACTGGGTGCAAAGCAGATATCAGCTATGACTGAGGCGCCTGTCCTTGGTATTCTTTCTCTTAAAATATTTTAGGCAGCTGTTAGAGCAAATATCCCTGACCACCTTTTATTCAACCAAGAAATACTTTAAAGCACCTCTCCGTCCATTCAGTCTTCTTGTTGCCTGATAGACAAAGTGATGCCTAATGATGATACCTTTTTAAGTCACCTACACTATTAACATTCAGATCCAAGATGCAGAGCCTGTCCTTCTCACATACCATTTCATCTTATTGACGTGATTCTATTTTCTAAACTATGTGGCTGCACCTTACTTTCACCCTAAGCCATGTGTGCCCTTTTCACACCCACTGTCACGTGTATCTATACCTGTCTCTGCTGTGCTCAATACATTTTATACTTTCTTAAAATAAAATGGGCTTTGCTTTATTCCTTTGACTATGTAATACTCTTCTTGTTGGTTGCTGTAGTGTTGTCTAAGGAACTCTTTATAGTGTGCTTTGTAAAAGAAATACTATGTTGAATGAATTCCAGATAAAGCTTGTTTTTCTCCTTAAACATAAAGCTCAAAATAAATCTTGTTAAAGTGGAAATAAGTGATAAATATTAGGTTCATCTGCCTTTCCCACGCTCCCTTATGTGATAGTATCAGATCAGCTGGGCAGGTAACAACAGATCGTAAGAGGAAGAAGAAAAAAAAAAGAAATTTGAAGTGTCTCTGAACCTGATGTAGTGATGGGCACCACATAAGCAAAGACAGGTGTATGAGAAACAGCAAAACTCCTGGGGTTTTAACATATGCCCAGGTGTTACAGGTGTATTGGGAATGGGCTGAGGATAACCAAATATCCAGCCGACAATGCTTCTGTGCTTAGAAAAAAAACAATTGATGAAAGGAATAGAAAGTGGCTGACACATCAAGGGCCTAGACTCTTAATGAGTCAACCTTGATGTTGAGAAAGGCATACCACAGTGCAATACCTGATCTGCTTTGTCATGGAAGTGGAATGGTAGCTGATAAACTGCAATGTCAGGGTTTATTGTTTAGTACAAAACCATGATGGAAAAAATGAATTTCCTGACTCAGATTTGGCTAACAGTCTATGAGAGTTTTGCTGTGCCAGTCTTTTTATATTAAACGTACTGTTTGTGTTGAACCATACAAGAAAAAATTCAAGTTTAAATTTGTAAAATTCTTCTGCAGGCCTAGTGACCACAACCCAGCTATTAAAACTGGCTACCACAAAAGAGACCTGGACATACAGGAAGCAGAGGCTGTGTTGTATATGTGATGGCGGAGGGCTGCAGACAGAAATGTGTTTTCTTCTCTACAGCCCCAAATACCAGCAAACTGAATTGGAACTTCCTTAAATGAAAACATTTTATTCAAGATCTCTCAATTCTAAATAACAAAGAAAAATTGAAAATAAAGCATAATGGAAAATAATCAGCCAGGTGAGTGAGCACAGCAAAGGTATGCTTGCCACTGACTGATTAATAGACATTTTTCACCTCAAACTGGAAAACGTGTTTAGGTCTTCAAGGATGACATTTTGTCTGGGACTTGTTAGAGACAGTAACAGAAATCTATTAATTGCTTTAGTAAAATTAAAAGCACTTTTCCAGTAAAGCTGTACTGAATTGTGTAATTCACATCACATCCCAAAACACTTTAACATCTTAAAGGTCTCTTAAACAACTAATGAATTTTGTTATTCCTCAATACAGTCGATTTCGGTTAATTGGACCACCGGTTAATCGGACCAGCCGCTTATTCGGACCGAATCATAAAGAACCGAAACAGATCATATTACATAAGCCTAATATTGTTCGCTTATTTGGACCAAAATTCCGTTTAATCGGACCAAAGAACATGACAGAGAATAAGAAAAAGAAGCCACAAGTCGCCGGCGGAAAGCAAATGTAAAGCAGGTCAACGACATTGGGAGGATCCCTGGGCCCCCCAGTAGAATTTATGCTTTTATCAAAGGTCAGGAAGTCGGAAAATTTGTACCAAGTGCAAACCAGTGGGGGTGAACATGCCTACCCTTTCTTTCCTAAAACGGACTGCCCAGTAGCCGGCGACATGAAGTCGAGCGTAAACAGCAGTGCGTCAACAGAATGCGTCAGATTACACTAGACAAGTTCTTCAAACGTTGACTGGAATTTAGTAATGTAACCTTTTTTATTGTGCTTCGCATGCTGAGTGTCGTGTAAATCGTTTCAAAAACTTTGTAGATTTCTTTTTCATTAAACAAAGTTGTAAGCAACCGTACATGTACATGTACGTAGTTCTTGTTTGTACGTTCGCCATATGCGTGTGCAGCACAATAAAAGTCATAATGACATTTTAATATGTTACTTATAGCACGTCCCATCTTGGTTGCACATGTACTGTATAGGCCATGTTCGTGTAATCAGACCAGCCGGTTATTAGGACCAATATAATCATGTCCCAATGTGGTCAGATTAACAGGAATCGACTGTATTCTCCACTTTGATGATTCCAGCCTTCTTCCTAGTCACCCCACTACCTGTCCACTTGACCTCATCCCTTCATATCTATTCCAGGCTATCTCTCACTCACTTGTTGCTGCAGTTACACACATCATCAACTCATAGGCACCTTCTCTGTTGTTTTCCAACAGGCCCTAATAGCTTTTTAAGAAGTCCACTTTTGACACATTTCAACTAAGTGATTACACACTAGTCTCTCATCTCTCTTTTATAAATCCAAAGCAACTTGCAAAAGAAGTAAACATAATTTAATAACAGTAGCCATAGGGCCTGTTTGTTCACCAAGTGTAGCAGGACATGTAACAAAAGTTGATTTCAACAATCAACAATGACTAATAAATTTACAGATTACGAATCGACAAATCACTTAGCCTTAATGAGAGAACAAATCAACCAACAGTAAGAAAGATCACAGAGCAAAGGTTTTTTTTTTTCAATCAGATATTCAGATGGGTTTTTAATTGCTTATTCAATACATTGAGGGAGTCAGCAGTTTGAATGGAGCAGTCTCACCAGCTAGGAACTACACAGGAAAGGAGTCTGGATTGAGACTTGATACCACACACAGGTGGCATGACCAGATGCTGTCCCCAGACAGACCTGAAGGAGGAGCATAGCACCTCATCAGTGTCTCCATATACACAGGTGCTGACCCACTGACTACTCTGTAGGCAAGCATTAGGGATTAGAACATAATACATGCTGCTACATGAATCCAATGTAGTGACCTGAAGAGAGTAGTGACATGTGCCCATCTCAGCTGGTTAAATACAAGACGGGCTATTGCATTCTGCACCATCTGCGGCAGCTTGATAGCACATGCATGTACTCCTGTCAGAAGTCAGTTGCAGTAGTCCAGACATGACTAGAACAAAACTGAACCAGAAATTGTGGTGCGTGTTCCATCACACAAGGTATGATCTTGCGGATGTTGTACAGTGTGAACCAACATCAATAAGAAACAGTACAAATGTGGTCAGAAAAAGATAGCTGCTCAGCAATCACCACCCCAAGGTTGTGTACTGACTTGGCAGGTGTAAATGACAATGAGCCAAACTGTACAGAGATGGGGAGATGAACAGACGGCATATGTAGTGAAATATTGTCTTTGTTCTATCAGGCAGTTGTTGCCAGTTTCCTCTCTTTTGTTGCCCTGCATTGGGAACACAGTATGACAGATAAAAACATTAAGAGGCTGGACAAGTTGGTGAAAAAGGCTGGCTCTGTGCTAGGTAGAAATGTGGACCCAGTGGGAATGGTGAGGGAAAGGTGGATGGAGAACATGGTATAGGTCACTGTTGACAATAGCAGCCACCCTCTCCACAACAGGTCAGAAAAGTAAACATAGCAGTTCTCCTTTCTCTCGATACAGTGTCAACCAGTGTGCTTTAGAAGATTATTTGTTCCTACTGCTGTGAGATTTTGTAACTCTGTTGTCAACACAAGTGATTCATGATCTGGTTACCACTCCACCTTCCAACCACTGTAACAGTTTCCCTTTTGTACTTTTAACTATTTATTTATTTCTGTTTTGTTTTTTTTTTGCCTTTTTTAATAATTTGTAACTATTTTTACTGATATACTTGAGCCACTGGAAACCTGTATTTTCCTGAAGGGATGAATAAAGTATCTATCTATCTATCTATCTATCTATCTATCTATCTATCTATCTATCTATCTATCTATCTATCTATCTATCTATCTATCTATCTATCTATCTATCTATCTATCTATCTATCTATCTATCTATCTATCTAGACTGGCCAGGATCAGCTGTAGATGGTGGTACATCATCCAAGTTGAGATATCAATAAGATATGCAGAGACTCTAGCTGATAACCGTTTTGTTCTCAGGAGAGAAGAACAGGTATAGCTGTGTATCATCAGCATTGCACTGATAACAGAGAAAATTAGAGGACCCAGCACCGAATCTTGGGGCACCCCTGTGCATGTCTGATGTGTCTTTGACAACTCTCCTTGCCAGGACACACTGTGGGATCTTTTCTATACTAAATGCTGGAATGTGTTGTCTCTGTCCATGTCTTTTCCTTTCTTCTACAGAACAGAATGCTTCAAGAAGGACCATTCCACCTAGACAGTTCTAATTACTGTTGTTGACACATTATGGTTGGCTAGAGTTACCTGCATGTCATCTGTCCTTACCCTGCTAGATCTTTCCTCTGCCTTCAACACGGTCAACCTTCATAGCTTCCAAGCCATCCTCGCTGACCGCCCTCAGGTGGGTTGAGTCCTTAAACAGATCTTATCATGTGTCCTGGCAAAAAGGGATGTAAGGGGAGCATATCTGCATATCTCACTGATATTGAAACCTATATGAAGAAGCACCATCTCAAGCTCCTAGCCTGAACACCTTTTCAGCATCTTATTCCTGTTCAGCTTTGCTCATTATCGCTAAAACCTGCCAAGTGACTATGCGGTGATCGATGACCAGCTCCTCTTCATTGACCATATTGTAATGGTCTCTTGCAGATTCACTCTATACAACATCCGCAAGATCAGACCATATCAAACAAAGTATGCAGTGCAATTTCTGGTTCAGGTTTTGGTCTTGTTAGTTCTGGATGGCTGCAGCTCTGTACCAGCAGGAGTACTGGCATATGTCATCCAGCTTTTGCAGATGATTTATCATACAGTGACATGTCTGGTGTTCAACCAGCTGAGGTGGACTTATGTTGCTCCTCTATTCAAGTCACTATATTGGCTCCCAATAGCAACACATATTAAGTTCAAATCCTTAATACCTGCTTGCAGAAAAGTCAGTGGGTCACACCTATGAGAGCCTATGCTCTTTCTTGTTCACTCAGGTCTGCTGATGAACAGCATCGGGTCCAAACTCTTTTCCTGTTTAGCTCTCAGCTGGTGGAATGAGCTGCCCTATATTCCCTTTGAAATTCTGACTCCTTCAATGTGTTTAAGAAGAGTTTGAAGACTTGTATGATGAATTTCTCTCTAGTTGATATTAGCTGTTAAGTATTTGTAACTGTATTTTGTTCTGAGCTCTTCATTTTTGATGATCAGTTTTTTTTTAACCTTATCTTGTAACACTTGTCAATAAACAGTCCCCCAAACTGATGCCTACTGATTATGTTGACCTCTTTTGTAAATCGCTTTAAATAAAAACATCAGCTAAGCAAGTTAATGTGAATTTATTCAGTATTAAAAATGTTTAGGAAATGAATGGATGGATAGATTATAAGCAGTCATAAATGGCAAGGGTTGACAAAACCACTGAAGGATCAAAGTAATTAACAGTAGTAGTTTAGTAGAAAGATATGAAACAATGTTTAGTTTATTTAGTAATTAGGAAGTATCCATCCATCCATTGATTGATTAATTGATTGATTGATTGATTGATTATTCATTCATTCATTCATTCATTCATATATCTCTGTTTTAGGTTGCTTGACCAGTACAGGGTTGTAGAGACATGATACCTAGTTTTACCAAAATTGGAACCAACACAGGAGCAAACAGGGCCAACAACGCTGAGAACAAATAAAGAAAATGTAGTGTTGTCAAGTACATGCAAGTAAGAATTTCAACCGTTCTTTGTACACATGAGAAAGCACTTCAACCTAAACTTTAAGTAACTAAACAGACATGCCCACAGAATTTAAGAGGAAAACGTGGGTTTGTGGGTGAAAATACATGCGGAATTAAGAAAAACATGCAAACTCTGCTCAGATGTTTATCAGGCCAGAATCTTAAACAAATCTGTTTGAGCAGTGAGAAAGCAAAGCTAACAACCAAGCAGCTGTGCCACCCTTTAAGAATATCCCCTTTAAGAAATATCTATCTTTTGCATTTGATGAAAATGTAAAATATTTGCCATAGGCACTTTGTGTATACTTTGTAAGGCACTCCACACTAAAAATAGATTTACCTTCAAAATGATAATTTCTCATCTTTAAAAAAGACCAAAGGTAATTCATTATTCTGTCTGCTCTAGCTGGTGATGTGTAATCGTTGCCCTTTTCTCCAGGTCCCAGCTGCCTCAGTCTTTGAAAAACTTTAGTAAATTGAAGCCACGCTCAATGGCACCTGAGCTCCTTGTGATAATTTTAATATATATTGAGCTGAAGAGCAGAGGACATTAGAGCTACTGAGCAGTGTTTTGAAGGACTCCGGTGCTGGTGGATTTTTAATGCTTTACAGAGATTTTTTTTTTTTTTGAGTTCTGCAGACTGTGAGCAAAGGATATTCTAGATTGAACACTCAACAAGATGTGATGCCTTCATGTTTATTCTTTGTTTTCTACTCTAGAAATTTGAAACAAAAGGCATAAATGATAAATGTGGTTTTTGATGTCACATAGCAAAGTCTGCTAGCTAATATTATGCCTGCTCCTTGGTATGTAGGATAAATCATGAGAGTAGACTCTCCAGAAGGTTGAGGGTATACAGCCAGTGTACATCATTATTTGCAACATTTTCTAAAATATTTTTTAAGGTTAGGGTTAAGAAGAACTAATCTAAAGTATTTAAACATTTTATTTCCTAATCTACTTAATACAGACCAGGGTCATGTTTGGGGGTGGCTGGAGCCTATCCCAGATAGCATAGGGCACAAGGCCGGAATAAACTCTAGACAGATCGCCAGTCCATTGCCTGGCAAAGACACATATACTAAACTCATAAAGGGTCAAATTTAGTGTTGCCAATTCACCTAACCTGCATGTCTTTGGACAGTGGGTGGAAACCGGAGTACCATGCAGACATGGCAAGAACATGCAAACACTAAACAGGGAGGACCTGGGATGTGAACACTCACAGCAGCATTAACACTGTGCCACAATACCACCCACATTTAGCAATAATAATAATAATAATAATAATAATAATGTTTATTTATATAGCACTTATCCATCCATCCATTATCCAACCCGCTATCTCCTAACTACAGGGTCATGGGGGACTGCTGGAGCCAATCCCAGACAACAGTGGGCGCAAGGCAGGAAACAAACCCCGGGCAGGGTGCCAGCCCACTGCAGGGTGCACACACACTCACACATACACACACCCTTGTTCCAGCCTTGCTCCTCTTGACCATAAAAGTATATTAAAACGGTGCAGGAAATGGATGAACGGCGCTATTGCTCATTATTAATGGACACATTTAAAATGCTCACCTTTCTCCCTTTGTTTTATTATAGCCACTCAAATCCTGTACTTGCTAGCTAAGCACACTTTCTTTGCCGGCTGTTTATTTTCTTCTCACACCCTTCTTTTCCTCCTTAAAACTTTCAGGCACCTGCCACTGACAGCTTTCATGAACTTGAGCACTGAAGTGTTTATAAGAGGAAGAAAAAAACATCACAAACTAAATTTGATCCATTTGCAGCTCCAGCTTTCAAAATGTATGCTAAATGTATTTAATGAGCATCCAGCATTTCCATGTCACCGCTGAGACATTACTTCCCCAGTTCAATTTTGAGTATTACAGCGAGCACAATAAATGTCCTGCTTTGGATCATTGGGGATGCCTTTAAACAAAATGCCTTTACAACAGTGTTAGTATTGTGTATTAGCCATAGTTCCCTTGCTTTAGGCAGATTTCTAAGTGATTTTTGATAAAAACCCAAGTTAGCATGAACATAATGTCATATCCTATCCACCATTCTAACCAGTTACACCCTCTGTGCTCCAGAAAAGATCACTCTGTCTGGTAGATGAGGCCCCATTCACTGTTGCTGAGTTCCGATTCATCGTCTGATCAACACAAGAACAATGATGGACCTAGAAACATTGGGATTGTGCTTTCTGAAGGCAGACCTGGGCTTGTGGCCAATGTTATTGATGGCCTGGGGCCAGTGTGAAACAAATAGTGCTCTCATGATCTAGTTTACACTAAATATGTCCTAAAAAGGCATCTGGCTTTAATAGAAACATACATTTTGAGTTTTATTAATCACTTTTAATCATTCTGGGTCCAACATTCAATGAGTTAAAAATGACAAATGATTAACACTTATCTTTTTGTAAGCAGTGGATAGGAGTTTGAGTCTAGATTATCGTAAAAGAACAATTAACTAAAACTAGAAAAATAAAATTTAGTTTACTCTTGGCATGAAAATAAGTGGTACAGTACAGAGTTGGGCTTAATTATTCATTTTTACATAACTGCAAGAATGCAATTCTCAATTCGTCGCACTTCTACATTAAGTGAATTCTTAACGCACAAGGTTAATCAGTAATATTTACTGCGTCATTCATGGCAATTCCCTCCCCAAAATTCATTACTTGAAAGTTAGATCTGCTTATAGTTAAAGAGGTATGGTGGCCCAATATACTTTGGGTCACAGCTTTAGGAACCAAGGTTCATTTCCTGACGTGTATGATTGTCCAGGTTTTCTCTGGTTACCTCCTTCTTAAGAACACACCACTCAGCCCAAATTAAACCTACTTTTATAAAAGAATTGTTGAGACTTTAAACTGAGAGTCTCTGACTACTCAGTAACTAAGAGAGTCATTGTCACAAGCATGTCTGGAGCCCTTTGGGGGGCAATTTCAAGGAAACACCAGACACTACCCTACTCTACTCTTCCTCTCCAGCCGTGATGACCAGGAAGAATTCCTCTCCCTCCTCCTGCACTCTGATGACTCCATCTCTTCTAGCTGAGATAACCTTGAAGAACTGTCAACGTGGCGTCAGTTTGACCCAGAAAGTGATGGAGGCACACTGGTGTAGCCAAAGCATGAGTCCATCAGTGTCCTCTGTCTTTCTCTTTTGTTTAACTAGGGGGCATAACCCCCTGCTTGCTTCGCTCACCAACCCCTCAACCAAGCACGTTGTGAAGAGGGTGGATGAACACACCCCAAGGAGACACGGCAGCTCCACCGAAACCCATCTTAAACAGTGATATAATGGGAAAAAAAATCCTTTTTTTTTTTACCTTTTCTTTGCTCGATCAGCTGCTGGCTTACTGCTGCTCTTGTGTGGTGTGATCTGCATTTTGTGTGGCACTTCGAACGTTTTAAAGTCACTGCTTTGTCTCTCTTCTCCTCCAGACATCCTCAAACACTAGTCAATTTCTTTTCGCTGTTCCGTTATTTCACTGAGTAATATTCTCCGTTTGTTTGCGCTAATGTGATCTTTACTCCCATTTTTTTAAAACTTTCAAATTTTCCTACTTCCATTATCTCTAACCTGCTCTGCATGTGTATCACAGGACTTGCTTCCACAGGTTGTAAGTATGACGTGACTTGACCGTCTCACGAGACGTGAAAGTGTCTCTCTGTTTCTATTCAAAAGATCACGTCTCATCCCAGTCTCGTCCCAAGTTTTTTTTTTTTATAACAGAGAGATATTTTTCCACCACTTTATGGCATTTTTTTGGGGCTTTTCTGCCTTGGACCCTCAACCCTTCTTATATTTTTTGCTTTGGATTTACTCTGGCTTAACCCTAGAGTAATTAAGCATTATTACCACATGTGTACTTTGCAACTTAAATAATGGCATAGTTAAGTACACTATCAGGCGTGGAATAAATTGAAACTTTATGTACTTTTGCTGCTACTCAGGTTTCCCAGTAAGTACATAGTAATAATATCTAATTAGACTGCACTTAAACAGGTAATTCCTAAGTAAATAATACTATCAGCACATTGTAATAAGAAAATCTTAATGTAAAGCAGCGGTCTTAAACTCCAGTCCTGGAGGGTCACAGTGGCTACAGGTTTTCATTCGAATCTTTTTCTTCATTAATGACCTGTTTTTGCTGCTAATTAACCCCTTTTCCTTTCACTTTATTTGACTTGTTTTTTAAGATTTCTTCTTCTGAATTTCTTCATCATTCCTGTGAATTACTTTGTTTCTTTCCTTAATTGGCACCTAAACGGAAATGGAGCGTGAACTGAGTGAGCCAACAGAAGACCAACTAAGTCAGGGCCTCAAACGCCAACCAATTTCACCCCAGCCAGTTGCTTAATTACGTGCCAAGTCTTGTTGTTAATTTAACCCGTTCTTTAATTCCATGGCTTGTTGATGCTCTGATTGTGCAATAGTAGTCATTTCTGAAATTGTCAATTTTCTCTTTTCTAAGAGCACTGTTCAAATGTTTTGGGAACCTGAGCAGAGCAACATTCTTGAGACCTTCACCTTTCTTTATTTTCAGATATTGCATGATGGATGCAGTTTGCTGGTCATGTTTTGGCTTATTTTGAATCTTGTTATTGTTTGGATGCTAATTAAGGAAAAAGAAACAATTAAGGGGTCTCAGTCTTCAAGAACAAGACAATTAAAATTAATGCAAAAGAAGTTAATTAGCAGCAAAAACGGGATGCTAATTATGAAAGGGGTTAGAATGAAAACCTGCAGCCACTGCGGCCCTCCAGGACTGGAGTTTGAGACCACTGATGTAAAGTGTTGTTCCATTAACTACAACACTACCTGTTAACTTATTCCTTATATCTGTAGTCCTCCATGTAAAAGATGTGTGTATAGGCCACATTAAATTGACCTAGTGTCTAAGAATGTGTGTGAGTGTGGTAATGTGTCTCATCCAACCCAGGACTGCTTCTGAATAAGCTCTGGCTTATCTCTCTGATCAAGATAAGAAAAATAAAAAGAATGAGGACTGAAGTAAGGTAGTATATTCTGATGCCTTGGTGGAGGCAGTAAAAATATGGCTACTCTAACTGATTCTTATAAATACACAACATTTCCAATATAGAGACATGCTACAGCTGCTGGATGGTCATCCTTGCAACATGCCCAAACCAGCTCAATTGGCTGTTCTCGATCTGAAGCAGCAGCAACTCTACAGTGAAACCTCATTTCTGCCTCTTGTACTTGTAACCTTGTTTTTTCAGCCATAAACTTTCAGGTAAACCAAGAATTTGTCTTTAAACTTAGCACTCGCTTCACTATTATGGACCTGTACAGCACATGCAGAACAGCTACCACTGCTCCAATTTGGTGGTCAATCTCAAATTTGCTTTTTCCCTCACTTGTGAAACAAGATCACAACATGATTGAAATCTTCCACCAAGGCCATTTGTTCTCCCCTTACCCTGAGAGAACAATCTACTCTTTACTGAGAGACAACCATGACTTCAAACTTGAAGGGACTGATCCTCATCCCATCTGCTTCAAACTCAGAAGTGAATTGCTGAAGCGTGTGCCAAAGGTAATGGTCAGAAAAGGGAAATTGGACATCACCTGCATATATCAATGATGCTACCCTTTGTCTTCCCCATTGGACACCATTGCATCCTCAGCTGCACGTTCTTAAGCTGTCCATGAAAAACACAAACAGGAACAGTGCAAGACACAGCCTTGATGGACTGACATCCAACGGGAATGGAGATATGGGTTGAACTGCTTTGGTCTGCTGCCACTGCGACCATCACCAGAAGAAGTGGTTTCAGAAAATTAGATAAGATTAAGTTCTTATTTATTTATTTATTTATTTATCATGAAGTCATACATTTGCAATACAAGACTGTTTTTGGGAGACAAATACACATTCTGGATATCAGAGTAATAATCATCAAGGAAAGGAAAGGAAAGGAAAGATGGATATTACTGGTAGGATTTTGAAGAGTAAGTCTTCCTACATCTATCTCTGCTTGCTTTACGCCATAATATAAAAAAATAATCGTCAAAGATGTCTCAGGCCATCTAGTCCTAAAGGTGTCAGATAGCAGGTTGTGAAGCTGTAACAGTTTTCTGAAGGGTTCCTTCAGGATGATTAGTAGGAGAAACAAAGAGTCCTTAGCTGCTTGTGCCTCATTATCAGTGCCTTCACCTATCACTTGTGTTATGTAGTTTTGAATAAACTTTATAGCTATGAACTCAGCCATAATGAGCTGTAAATTACAAATCAGTAGCATTCTGACCATATTTAGTCTTTTCATTTTCTAAAACAGAGCCGTGGCTCCAGTGATCTTGGCTCACATCCTGGGCCAGTCACTGTCTGCATGAATCTTCGACATTCCCCCCGTCTGCAAATGGGTTTGCTCAAGGCACTGACATCTCAGAGACATCCATGTTAGGTCAACTGGCAAAACTAAAGTGGCTGGGTATGAGAAAGAAAGGGAGACAGAGAGGGTGTATGAGCATGCACTGTATAATGGACTTAAGATTTCATCCAGGGTTGGGTCCCAACTTGTGCGCAGTGTTGCCAGTATGGCAGATTTACAGAATTTTCAATGGCTTGAATTGTCATTGACTAATTGGCACATGACATTGAAAATGATCTTCCATCACAGCCATCAGTTTTTTTCTTTTTCAGGGATAATATACAGTGGTCTCCCTCTAATTTATTGTTATAGTAATTTCATTAAGCAATTATTTTACAACATTACAGACAATTCATTATTTTGCAAGGATTTTGTTTAGTTAGTTTAGTGTTCTTTCCTAGAACCTTTCTGTTTTGCAGAAGCAGCAGAAATTCAAAGGTACTGAGATACCACAAGATGGTTATCTTGACACTGTATTTATGCCTTTTTCTCGTCTCTTACGTTACACAGTAGCCAAAGAGAAGCCCACAATTTAATGAATATGTAATATAGTTTATAGAATTGAACTGCGTAACTGACCAGTCTTATCTGAGATTTTTATCTAAGCCATATTTTTAGCAGCTGAATACAAGTCACTGAGTGGCTTCTCTGGTTTTGTATGCCATGTTTGCATCAAACACACAATGCAAAATCTTCACCTACAGACCTTGTTGAGTACATTCTGCCATTTACGCAACATTTGAAAGAAAATTAAAAAGGAACAAAATCAGCCAGAAAAGCACCTCAATCTGACAAGTTCAATATTTTTGCTTTCCATTCCTGCCATGAATGAAAGAGAGTAATAGAAATTGTTGAGGGATTTATTTGATTAGCCAACCAGCATGAACAGGTGTTGATATGAGACTTGTGCAATTCCAGATTTTGAGTTCAGAAAGTACTACGCAAAAACATGTAAATATGCACATTGCTTGGTATCTTAAGTGGCAAAAACTAGCTACAATAGAACCTGCAAGATACAGTAACTGCCTAGTAAGACAGGGCATATTTGTGTAGATTTGGGAAAATATGTTGTGGTTTTGGAAAAATGCTTGAACCTGGAGAAAGATGTTTACTCATTATTGATGTGCCATCTGGACTAATATTATTAATTGACTAGCAAAGATGCTTGGGAGTTGAGCAAAAGAACAGCCAGATGTAGCCAGGGTCATAACACAAAACAAAGATCTTTTGTCAAACATCAAAAGAGTTCACAAAACCAGATATTTTTGTGAATGTGTACATTATTTTTTTCTGGCTAAGTAATTTATTTTGCAATAAAGATCAGACACCACTTCAACTGTAAAACACTGTTGCCATGATGTCACAATCACAAGTGAAATCACATGGACATCACTTGCCCAGCAACCACATAGCATCATAGTGACCACACACATAAAATCGCAATGCCCACATAACAATGTCTTTAGAAAAAGGCCTTGACAATGTCACCACCATTGTAATAAACAAGTGATGAAGCAAAAATGCAAAAAAAAAAATTACGATTTCCTGACAATTGTATGTTTTAAAGTTGAACAGACTGCATTTGAAATTTCTCACAGTCTTAAGGGAAATCAGCTTTTGAAACTACTGCCACACAGATCTATGTGCCCAGTCAGTGCTTGGAGTGCTCCCTGTTTCTGTGTGGATACTCCTTTTTCCCTGCAGATCCCCAAAGGTATGTAAGTTACTTTAAAAGTCCATTCTGAACTGGCCATGTGAGAGTGTATGTGTATGACTGGGTCTGCAATCCAGAGTTTGAATAAAAGTCTACTGGAGTTCAGATTCATCAATACATATAATATTAATAGGCTTTAAGAGATACATGAGATACCCAAAGAAAACCCAAGGACACTGCATCCTCCTATGTCAGGGATTCCCAAATTCGGTCCTGGGGATCCACTGTGGTTGCGGGTTTTTGTTCCAACCAGATTCATAATCAGTGACAACAACTGATAACGCTGATCAAATTTAATTGGTATTTTATTTCCCTCTTCTCTTATTCTACATTCAGTAAAGCACTGCAGCATGATATTTACATTTATAAGACATTTAGAAATATTTCTATTTTTGGTCTAGATTTAAATGCTTAACTGTCTTTTGTTGATCTCATTATATTTGCCCTTTCTCTGTGCAGTTTGCTCCCTTCATTGTGCCTTAATAATGACAATTTAAAACGAGTAGAGCAGACACCCAGGCAAACAACATTGTATAATCAAAGGCTGCAACTACTTTAGTGTCAGCCCCACTAATTGGTAAATAATGAATTAATTAAACAATTACAACACTTGGAAAAAGAAAATGAAAATGTTAAAAAGAAAAAATATATATTTTCCCATATAACTGCTTAGTACATTTTAAAAACTTTTTTTTTTTTTTTTACTAAACTTATTTTTCTAATTTCTATATTGTTCTCCAAACACAGAATCTGGGAAATAACAATTCACTTAATTAGCCCAGGAGTCCAATTAAAAACAGAAACTGGCTGGAACAAAAACCTGCAGCCACAGTGGGTCCCCAGGACCGAGGTTGGGAATCCCTGCCCTACATCTTTCTCTGATTTTCCATCTGTATCTTCACAGACATACTGTATTTGTTAGGTTAAGTAGCGATCCTAAATTGATCACATGTAAGTTTGTATGCAATGGACCCCTGAGCTTGAACTAGATTAAGTGAGCCTGAGAACATATTCAAATTGAGAGCCACCAACAAGTGTAATGTCTGAGGGATCTGAGATGAAGTATAGTACCTGAAGGGGCATTGTATTGCCTTGTGTATTTCTCTGGTTTTCTACAGTGTATCCTCACAGGCAGTGATGAGCAAAAGAGAAGAGTTTCATTCTGAATACAGTTTTGTGAAATTGCGACTAAAATTAGCTTTGCATGTGATTTCACAGTAACTCTTTAGTTTAGGAACTGCAAAACTGCATTTTTTACTCATTTACTCTTAATGTTAGAAGACTTTAACAGGGTCTTCTTTTGGTCTTTGTAACACTTATAAAACAACAGTAGACTCTGTGCATTGGGTGGAATATTGACATGATGCTAAAATTACTTGTTATTTGGATTCAAAGGACTGAGTTTATATACTTGGGATCAACAGTACAGAGTAATGAAGATTGTGGAAGAGAGGTGAAGAAGAGAGTGTAGGAATGGTGGAATGGGTGGAGAAGAGTGTCAGGAGTGATTTGTGACAGACGGGTAACAGCAAGAGTGAAAGGGAAGGTCTACAGGACGGTAGTGAGACCAGCTATGTTATATGGGTTGGAGACAGTGGCACTGACCAGAAAGCAGGAGACAGAGCTGGAGGCAGCAGAGTTAAAGATGTTAAGATTTGCACTGAGTGTGCACAAGGATGGATAGGATTAGAAATGAGTACATTAGAGGATCAGCTCAAGTTGGACGGGTGGGAGAGAATTCAGAGAGGCGAGATTGTGTTGGACGTTGGTTTGGTCATGTGCAGAGGAGAGATGCTGGGTATACTGGGAGAAGGAAGCTAAGGAAAGGGGCTGCTAGGGAGGAAGAAAAGAGGAAGGCCTAGGAGAAGGTTTATGGATGTGGTGAGAGAGGACATGCAGGTGATGGGTGTGACAGAGCAAGATGCAGACAGCAGAAAGATATGGAAGAAGATGATCTGCTGTGGCAACCCCTAACGGGAGCAGCCGAAAGAAGAAGAAGAAGACTTATACTATATATGGAATATCAAGAGAAATGTGTTTCAGTTAAGCCACTTCAGAACACTCCAATGTGAAGTTATGTTAGTAAGTCACACTGCTGAGATGAATACAACAACAACAACAACAACATTTATTTATATAGCACATTTTCATACAAATAATACAGCTCAAATTGCTTTACATGATGAAGAAAAGATAAATAAAAGACAAAGTAAGAAGTAAAATAAGACAACACTAATTAACATAGAATAAGAGTAAGGTCCGATGGTCAGAAAAAACAAAAAAAAAAACTCCAGACGACTGGAGAGAAAAAATAAAATCTGCAGGGGTTCCAGGCCACGGGACCACCCAGTCCCCTCTGGGAATAAACATTTTACTGATTCTTTGTAAGTATTATGAAGACCCAGGAAAGTCTTGTTACATAATAGTAAATGAACAGTAGATGTATTTTTGTAGTAACTAAACTAAACTGACCCTGATTTCACAATTTTAAAATGGAGAACTCACTAAAATGAGATTAGCTGGGGTTTTATGTTTTTGGAGTGGAGAGTCTGCAATATAACTCCATCAGGGTTATTCCACAGTCGAAACTGTTCTGACTTGGCCATCCTCCCACACCATCCTGAAGTTGCACAGCTCCTTCCATGACATTCCAGGTAACATCATCACATACAAATTCATGACCTGTTGTGCCTCACAGCACTCATTTAGGGGTGGACAACTCCATCTGGGCTCAGTTCCTGACGCTCCTTAAGCTGATCACTGGTGGCCGCATAGACAGGTGGATGGATATGATAAAATACTTGCAGGTATTTACTTTGTAGGCACCCTTCCCATTTCTACATTCTGCACCACAATAAACTGTGCCATGCTTTTTTATGTGGAGAAAAGGCTGAAGAGCAGATATGTGTTAATGGAATAAAAAGCAATTTGTTTTGCCAAATTTTTCACACAAATCATTTCACTCATCACTACTCACAGACATGTTTATCAGGTTAATTAGCAATTCTAATTTGGCCCTGTGTTGGTTTGTGTGTGAGTAGTCTTTGCATTGGACAAGTTTCCTGACCAGGGTTTGCTGCGTAGCACCTAGGGATGCCAGGACAGTTTTCAACTCCCCGTGAATTTGAACTAGATGAAGTGAGCCTGTGGATTTATGTGAATTGACCCAAAAGGAAGGTTTTGGAAGAAAGTCTGGTACCTGAAGAAACCCATGCAGAAATAAGAAAAAGGCATAAACTTCCACAGAGATTGTGATTAGGCTGAGACTCTATCCACACCTCTGGATTCTGTGATGCATCTTTACCAACCACTGAACCAATACAACTTTTGTAACTTTTGACTTTTGTTAAAAGACATCATAGAACATCTCTATATTTTGTGAGCAAAGCTACATGAAAATCAGAAAAAGAGACATCAACTAACAGTCTGAATTCTATAGGCCATGTAATGCTTTTCATGGTTCTCTTCAGCTTACACTATATGAGCCCAATCACTCATCAAGCTGATACCCCATGGTCACTTTATTTCACTCAGAAAACTTCAGAAAAAGAGAATCTTACACCTACAGTCCACAAGCCATGTGTTGTCTAAATGTCCTAAAATTTATCATCCAGAATTGCCTCTAATTGAGCTATGAACAGTCTCTTATGAAATGTGCCAGTCCGTGCTATTGCTTGGCTTACAAAGAGAAAATTGACCACTTTGTGTTAATGATACTTTTTGCAGATGTGTGTAGACCACTCACCAGAGCACCCATGCAGTCCAAGAGAGGTCTGACAGAGAAAACATGTGCCCTGTTTACTGAGTCTGTGACAAGAGCCTCCTCAGAAGAGGCTGCAATGAGGCCTGGATATAATCACTTCCTTAAAAATTGTTTAAAGTGTATAAATTGTATTATTCTTCTTCAACACATTTGATTAATAATGTGTTGTACACTATGTTAACTTGAATTTAAAGGCAGAGTTTCAGGTTTAAGGGTTCATGGTGATGTTATTGATTTATATATATATATACTGTATATACTGGCCCGGACACACACAGACGGACATCATACGTTCACCCAACACACTGTTTATTTACAATTATTTACAAGTTTTGCTCACGTGCAACCCCAGTGCCTCTTGCACCGATTCCCCCAAAGTCCAGGGCTCACAGTCCTTGTGCCTTTCCTCTGGCCGCCTCCTGTCCTCTCTCCAGCTCTGCCAACTACCTCCCGACATCCACCAATGACTGGAGGGAGGCGGCCCCTCTTATAGGAACCCGGATGGGCTCCAGCAGCTTCCCGGCAATTAGACTTGGCCACACCCCTGTGTGGCAGAAGTGCCGGCTGCGCACCCGGAAGCCGTCCGGGTGTCCCCTGTCATCTTCCCCCCGGCACTTCCTGGTGTGGCGGAAGTGCCGGGCTCCCGGGATAAATAGGCACTGGGGCGCTGCCTGGCGGTGGCCACGGGTCCCTACAGGGCTGGGCTTCCAAGCCCCCTACCCGAGGCCTCCTGCATAACCAGGACAGACGCCCCCTCTCGGTCTGGAGGAGGCACACGCCCTCCTCTGGTCCTCCAAGGCGTCCCGGCCAGGCTCCAGCCCCGGCCGAGGGCCACACGAGATAAACCGGCATCGGGGCGCCGCCTGGCGGTGGCCATGGGTCCCTACAGGGCTGGGCTTCCAAGCCCCCTACCCGAGGCCCCCAACATAACCAGGACGGACGCCCCCTCGCGGGACCACAATATATATATATATATAATATGTAGGCGCCCAACCCGACACAGAAAGACACGGAGGCCCGTCTAAAACCAACAAGACTTTTATTTTTCTTCACCCGTGGGCACACGTCTTCCCTGTGACCCACAGGCAATACACAGTCCCAAGCAGCAAACACAACAGCACCAAACACACTTCTCCTTTACCACCACTCCTCCACAAGCGTAGTCCTCCTCCTCCTGACCCTGGCCTTTTGAGTGGTGGTGGCTGGCCCTTTTTATAACCCATCGGGAAGTGTTCCAGGTGCTTGACTACCTGGTCCTCATTGCACCTGCGGATGGGGCTGAAGATTCGTCCAGCCAGGCTGCTGAGTCCATGCAGCTCCCCCTAGCGGCCATCCAAGCCCCCAACCAGACTGTGGAGGACTCCATCTCCCATGGAGCCCTGCAGGTTGGCTGGAGAATCACCATCAGCCAGGGAGGCTGCCACCAAGCGTCCCGGGGGAGGTATTGGACTGGCCATGGTGGATCCCCCGAAAAATAAGCAGTAGGGGCATCCCTGCCAGGCATGGGACCCGGCTGTCCTTCACAATATATATATAGGTACTTTCCAACATCACTTAAATTTTTAAAACAATTTTCCAGTTCAAGATTATGTAAAATAGGTAGCACTGGGTTCAATTTGGGAACCATCTACGGATGGGGTGCCAGTCCACTCAGGACTTCGGCCCACTCAGGAAGGGACGCATACACCCACTCATACTCTTACTGGACCAATTTAGTATTTTCTGACAAGATTGTTAGAATATAATTCTTTTCTGCATATACTCCTGTTCTTCCTTGTATGTAACTACCCATTCTTTCTTTGTTTGAGTCTGGGTCTGAGTCAATAACAGCAAATGTAATACAGAAACTCACCATGAATAGGTGCCTGGTTATGTAAGGTTGCACATAAGTACTCATACACAGGCAACATCCATCCATCCATCCATTTTTTTAACCTGCTTAAAAAGGCAGCTAGAACCTAAACCAGCAATAATTGGATGCAAGGCAGAAACAACACCTGGTCAGGACACCAGTCCATCACTGGTTATCCATACATGCATCATTCTAAGATTTCTGAGCTACCTGGCAGCATGTGTTTGGACTATATGATGAACTCTGAGTTTTCTAAGAAATCCTTGAAACTAGTAAAAGCTCCCCTGAATATAATCATTCATATTTACTCTTTCTCTTTTTGGTTAGGGTCACAAGGAGATGGAGCCTATCTCAGCAACAACAGATACAAAGCAGAAATTGGCCATGGCAGACACTCACCTTGACTATTGTCACACACATGCACATGGAGGACAGTTTACAGGTCCAAATAATGTTATTCACCAGCGAGAATGGGGGTTGGCACTCTCATCTGATCCTCTCTCTTCTTGTTCCTCTGCAGTTCAGCCAAAGACCCTACCTCCCGATGACATCACTACCGGTCCACCCACTGCTAATGCCACTCCCGGCAACCTCTGATGATGTAATTTACGGTATCCACAATCCATCTTACTGCCACATCAGTTTGTGTTCTGGCTGCCATGACTCCACCTCTTCCTTTTTTACTCCATATTCAAGACCAGTATACAACCTGTTAGTTAGTTCTGTTGTGAACTTTGCTTATGTTAACTGTGTTTCATTTTACTTTTGCTGACTTTTCAGTATTTAGGATGGCCATCCCCTGATCTACTGATTATTTTTTACCACACTATCTAACAGTCTGTCAGTTTAGGTTTAATGTTTAACACTGGCACAGTATCAACTTAGTATAAGCAGACAGGAGTCCCTGAAGTCCCAGTATAAACACAAAAACATCCAAACTCCACCTAGAAGTTATGTGAGTCAAGAACTGGGCTTGTGTGCTGTCAGAGGCAACCTGCCACATGACAACAATGAGAGCTGAGTCAGATGAGATTTGAATATGCACCCTCATGTTTTTTGATATTAGCTCTATAGACTATAGACTGCAGTGTCAGATTATTCACTTAATAACACGTCTTATAGCAATAGCAAAACAAACTTGAACATCAGATCAAATCATGGACTCACTCACTGGACAAAAAAGTTCTCAGCATGGTAGAAGTACAGTGACCAGATAGCTCACTGACATCCACTAGAGGGCAGCACACCCTGTTTTCCATTTGGCCCTTCACTGCTGCCCTGGACACCATTTGATTTCAGAGTTCAGTAGGGAGATGGGAGGTGCAACTATAACTCAGAAGGATCATTGGTTTACTTGTCTTGTGGAGAAAAAAAATGATTGCATATTTGGCCGACATCTAAATTCAAGGTAACACAGAGGTTTGGGATATATTACACCTCTTACCAGGTATGTTCTAGAGTTGAAGCACACCAGGCTAAGTGACTTGCCCAGGGTCAAACAGTGAAGCAGAAACTGAAGCAGCAACATTGTGCTTTCAAGTCCATTGCCTTAGCTGAAGTTACTTCAGAAAAGAATAAAAGAAATGCTGTCTGTCAGAATGCATGTCATTTGGTTAGAAAAGGCGTCATAGAGGTGTATGTTTACCTTGTGCCTTTGTTTTAGCATCACTCAAGCAGAGGCCTATCCACCAAAGGTCACTGAATTGATTTTACTTTACTTGAGTACCAGAACCAGAACTATAAATGGACTAAAAAATTCACCTAATGTGATATTTCAGTTGTCAGAATTTCATTTCACAGTCACTGCTTAATCAAATGTCCATCTTTTTTTTTTACTGGAGAAGATGTTCTATCGCTGCCTAAGTGGTACTCAGTTGTATTGTAAAACTTTATGTTGTTGTGTAATGTGTCAGGTTCCTGTATGGTAGCACTGAACCCACTAGCATATCTCACACTAAAGTACCTGTGGAATTTTAGCTTCCACAACACTTTACTCCTCCATTTTTATTTCTATTTTAGCATATACCTTTTCAAATACAGTATAATCAGACTCAGCCCCAGTAACATCCATAGCGGGCTCTACCCTTAAAATAAAGTTTTCTTCCTGTGAGGCATTAACTGTGACAAACCACAGAAGCCCACATACTTCCAAATTCCATGTGTTTATTTGGCAAGAACAATGTATATTGTAGAAACTGAGGGTCTATTAGTGACATGCAGTGACAAGCAAAATGCTTTGTGCAATACTGAATTTGCAGGGAAAGTTTCACTTTGCAAAAAATTTGTAAAATAAGAAATATGGGCCTTTAGCACATGTGCTTTCATCTCATCTCACAATTTATTCTGATGCAGAGTTTGGAAAAGGGACACAGCTTGTGAGCAGATATCTACAAAGGCTTCTCTGCTACTAAAATACATTGGTATAGGTATGTGGCCGCCAGTGATCAGTTTTCAGAGTTGGAAACTGAGTGTAGATGGTGTTATCTATGGTGTTACCTCTGCTTTTAAATGAGGGGCACAAGGAGGAACCACCACAGCGTGAGTGTGCAGACAGACAGTGAGACGATATTGTGTGGAGCTGTATGGAAAGAGCCGTGAAACTTTTGGGCAGCATTAGAGGGTGGCCGAGGAAGGAGACAGTGGTTACAGCTACAGAAAAAACCTTAGGGAGCGTTATTCTTTATCTTCCACTCTGAAAATCTTAAAGAAAACCATGAAATCTTGTTTTTAGTGAGTTTTGATTTGTGCAATTGCATACTCACATGTAACATGATTTCAGGGGGCAATTTCGCAAAGCTGTATGTGAAACAAAACTCTGCTATTTTTCTCAACACTACTGACATACAGTATAAACGGAACAAGCCATTTACTTTGTAGGTGTCAAACTGCTTTGGCCCAGATCCAACAACTATCATGAGATTTAGAATAAGAACATACACCTGCACCCAGGTATGTGGACCTATCTCAGTGGAAAGCTGCGCTTAAGCATATTGCTTTGTTGAGATTCTTCATTAAGTGTCTCTAGCACATTGTCTGTGGCCAGATGACACTAAAAAACTCTCCTTGCACTCTCTGTTTTTGTTCACCTATCTTCACTGATATTAGATTGAGCTGCTTCTCCTAGTCATGCTTCTTCAGAAACAACAACCATATGCCACTCAACCCTCCACCCCAAACCAAAGCTTATGTTAAATAAGCGAAGCCTGTCAGGTTTTTCTGAGGAATGACAAATCCTCTCCAGAGTTCTTATTCTTTGCTTTTTCATTAGACCTCTGGTATATCAAGGCTCAACTAATATCACTTTAGAAATAATCTTAAAAAGCACTTGATATAAGACACTGTGTACTACATTAGCAAGACTCCCTTTCTTGGAGAAGCATGGGACAGATGATTGGTCTTCTTCTACATGATTAAGGACATTATAGTATGAGTGACTTGTGACAGCCAGATTAGGCAAATCTGGTGCAACATAACATAACATGGCCTCTTGGACCTGCCTTATTTCCAATAAGCAAATCTGTAACAGAGATTTTATTGAACACATGCCAAGTAAATCTTCAGATATAATGATTCGGTTATTTACTTCCTAAGCCCACTTATTTTCAAACTGGGTCACAGAAAAGAATAGGGCCTAAAGGAAGAATGAACTCTGGATGAAAGCCAGTCTGTTATAGGATACTCATCCACATACACACACATATGCACGCATACACGGCCAACTCAAAGTCATAATTGGAATATGGCAGGAAACTGAAGTACTTCGAGAAAAACCAAATGGAAATACAATGCGTGTAAAACCTCCACTGAGACTCATCCATGTACATTAAGGACCATTATTATTCAGCGCAAAACCAGGTCAATGTAGAGTTGTCAATAAACTTAAAATGCACATCATTGGGATGTAAGAAGAAAACACTGGATTAACATAATACATTCATAAGAAGTGATCAAGCCAGGGGATATAATTGATCCAATGGTGCTTAGACTGAAACAAAATGAAATTTGGAGTAGCAGTTAAACTTCATCTTTGGGATGTGGAAGGAAAACACTTGGAGAACATGCTCAACTCCCAGACCATTTCCAGGCTTGGATTTTAGTGCAGATCTCTGAAGCTACGTTTCAACAGTACTTACCATTCTACCACTATACAAAATGCCACCTACAGGCCCAAAAAATGTAGCACTATGTATCTCTCCAATAAAAGATCTGAAATGGAGCACACCCCTTGAACATCCTTAACCAAGCCCTGTAGGTTTTGAAAGGCAAACACACTCCATTCATATTATTTGCACAATTATAATATTACAACCAACCCATCACAAGCACACTCCTTAAACCCACGCTCCCAGATTTAATTAATTTTTTGAGGATTTCCAGTTTCTCTTTCCTGTAGACAACAACCTGTGATGCCAATCAGCCTACTTGATGTGGCTATTATAGGACAAAGGTGTGAGATTTTGCTGCTTTGTTCTGGAAGGCTGAATAGGAGTCTAATGGCACAATCAGATGTGTGGTAATCAACAAGGCTATTTGTTTGCATGACGTAACACCTCAGTACTGAAGTATTTATATTTACAACGTAATTTACAGTATTCAGTGTTTACTATATTTGTCTTAAATGGGATTGTACAGCTGCCTCATGGTTCCAGAGACTTGGATGCAACATTTTACTTCAGGAAGTGCATATATGAAGCTTTGTATGATTCCCTCCCACATGTCAAACACAAACACATGGGCTAGATTAACTCTGGCCCTGAGGGAGTGTGTCCTGTCATGGATTGTACTGGTTCCTGCTTTATTCCTGATACTGAGAGGATAGGCTCTGACTCTCTGGCACTCTGTAAATATTAACTCATCTGATTATTCCATTATAGAGAGATGGGCTATGACAGCCTTCAATAGTTTAAAGTTTTAATTAGTTTATTTTGAACAACTGTTGAGACGCACCTTTGATCCCCAGTTCAATCTCTCTCTTTGTTGAATCTGAACATTTTCTGCAGGCATTCTAGTTTTCACTGACATCATAATGATACCTTGGTTAGGTTCAGACCTGGTCAGTCAATGAGGGGACTTAGGGGGCCTCCTGGGGTGCCATTTATAAACAGAAGGAGTGTATGATCCAGACACAGAGAAAGACCACCCCACTCTTACCCAAAGTCTAATAATACTGAATATAATACTGAACGTGCACTATGGACCCTGAGGGGTACCGTTTATGTAACTCAAGTAGTGCACATTTTAGAATACCCTGCCAAACCCCACCACCGCCACAGCATGCCTAGGGCTCTGTATGGGCTTCGACAGGCAAAGGTTAGGTTGAATGGTAATTTGAATATGCAATACTGTTAGTGTAAGGTTTGTAGTGAGCCATGTGATTAACTGGTGTCCAATCCATGGATGGTTGCTACATTTTGCTAGATGCTGCCTGGACAGGTTTTATTATCCTGTAATCTTGCACTGGAAAATGCATTTTCCCATAATGGATAGATGAATATCATCCTTGCTTTCTTTCTCTTTATCATCTTGAATCAGTTAAGGCTTATAAAATTGAACTCCAGGTACCTAGGTGTGACTCCTAGCAGTATTCCCTGTGTCCCATCCTGAAGCTTTCTAGTTTCTTTACCCATCCAGATACACTGGTGATTCAAAAGGTCTGTGTGTGTGTGAGAGAGACAGAGATTGTGCTCTATGAACTGGAGTCCAGCTGAGGTCTGCTCCCTGCCTTTTACTGGTTGCAGCACACTGTGACTCTGTATTAGTTTGGCAGAATTAGGAAAATAGATGGATGGATGGTAGCATATTGCATACTCACTTCCAGCAAAGCAATGCTGTTTCCCATGTTCTCAGCATAAGGCTGTTGCTGAAACAAACAAGTCTCAGTGGGCGGAGGGCATTACCTCTTAATAGGGCAAAAAGGTGGCAAAAATTCCACGGGTTTCATTCAGCTGGAAAGGCTTGATAAACAGGTTGGAGGTTTTCCAGTCAGTGAGCCTCGCATCCAATTACGCTTAATGACAATTAAGTTGTTTTGCTTACTCTCTAATGCTCTGTCATGCTTATTAGCATAACTGATTTGACTTAAGCCTAAATGCTTGGGAACTCCTGCAGTGATGACTGATTCCATAGGACACACAATTCTTTCGCAGATAGTTTTATAAATGAAGCAGGCAAACAACTGATGGTTACACACACATACATATTTTAACAATGACTGATATTTGAATGAGCAATGTCCTAAAGAAAAGAGAGACAGCGAACTCCTTCATATGCTTGTGTCTCTGGTGAATCTGCCTGCATAGGCACAGCAGTTCAACCCCAAGAAGGAGGACATCATTGCAGGCGGTAAGGCCAAATGACATCTCAGGCTACATTCGCAATACTACATAAAAACAGCTTTTTTAGATGAAAACTATCTCTGTCCAAATTAGCATTGTCTGAAAAGTTTCTAAAATCTCTTCATCCACATTAAAGTTACAGAGAACACATTTAACATGGCGCTTGCCTACACTGGGCATGTGTAGAGCATAGAAGTCTTACCCAATACTGGCGATACTTGAAGGAATGATAATGCCACAGGATTTATTGATTTAACTATAGCCAACAGTATATTTGTCTTTTGTGCATGTATTGTGGACACTTTTTCTCTAGTGTCATTTCTTGTGACTGAAGACAGAGAGATATAATTAAAATTAGTAAAAAATATTTTATTAATACACACCAGGCAAAGGTAAGAATGACAGAGAAGCACAGTCCTAGGACACCTGCCCTTCATCTGCGCCGAGAAGTCGGTGTCCTAAATCTTTTATAATGCTAAGCGCAAAATTTGACCTTATGACTTTAGTTGCACAAGAATTTCAAGACATTACATCTTTACAATAATTTTGTTTGGATCAGTAGTTACACAATTTTAAAGGTCATCAGTTGGGCACTTGTAACTTCTTGTTTGTTACAGAAAACAGAAGCTGCACTTGTCGCAAGACAGACTTTTCGTGGCCCTTGTCACGCACACCAGATTTGATCAATAACTGATTTTTATTTTTCCACAGTATGTCACATTCAGATTGTATAAAATGCCATTTAAATGCATACAGATAAGCAATACAACGAGCACCATGTAAAGCAACTTCTCTAAGTCCACTAGTTTTGGAATATTGTTTTCATCTTTGAAGGGTAACCAATCAGGGGATGAAATATGGTAATAAGTAGAATGAAATCATGGAACAGCTACAGTACCTAATAAACATAAACAAATCAAAGTGCGATTAGAGTCTGTATTTTCAAAAGTCTGCGTTTTCACTCGTCTACACCACAATGCTAAGGTGATGTTTTCAGAATTGTAAGCATCTTCAGAAGACTTGATGAAAGGTGAAAACCAAGGCTAATGTCTGAGTTTTTAAGTGACAATACAATACTGTGGATGGTGTCTCAATGACAAGAAATGAAGAACAACAACAGCAATGCAAGATCATAAATATCTGGATATTTCGCACATGTTTGTGATTTTGCAGGTTTGTTCCACTTATTCTGCATTTCCAATGAAGCCATCAGGCGTCCATTTAATTTTTATGTATTTATTTATTTTTGGTGGCTTGGCTCCATTTCCAGAGCTAACCTGGTAATGTAAGGCCTGGTAGCCACATTCATTTTTTTTACCAGCAATAGGCCTGGTCTCGGCTGCTTTAATGCTCTACACAATATTTTTAAATACACTTTAGTGATCTAGATATGTTTTTCTTTCTGTAATACTCATTACACAAAATAATTATAAAAAACTACTACACGCAAAGTATAAGAGTGTTTGGAGCAGTGCCTATTACAACTTATTTCAGGTAAATAGTTTAGAAGATGACAGAAACAGGCATACTATAAAGCATAAAAATAAAATGCATATTTTTTCTCAAGAAAAAAATTTGAATTCAAACAAGAGTATAAAGGAGTAATAAAAAAAAACTACTGTAACTATTTCCATTATACATATTGTGTAAACAGGTACACAATCATCTCATAACTTACATTTGATGTAGTCTCGGTACACATAATGCCCTAGTAAATGTTTAATTTTATAATGTAAAAGCACACATGAAGCCACACTATCGGTTTCACTTTGTTTACTGGTGTTAGCTGCTCTTGATCCTTGATTAATTGATACTTTCATGACTAGTAATCAAAATTGAGCATGAGAAAGAAATGTTCAGGTATCTTGGAAAATGCATTGAAGACCATGAGGAACAGAACTAGTTTTGGTTGGATTATAATGGTGCAATGATCTTTTTTAGTGTCTCTGTGGGCTAGAGAAGCATCTACCAACTATGCTAGACAAATGATGGTGGCCAAAAATGTGACCTGGGCTATGAGGCAGCAGTGCTAACCACTATTTATCTGTGTCTCTCTAAAATAAAATTATACTCTGAATCCACAATACTCTGAATCCTTAATCTCTCTCTGTATCTCTGAACTCCTAGCACTATGACTTTCTAACACTCACCAGAGCCTGTGATGCAAGGGATCAGCATTATATGGTTGAGTGGCTGTACCTGTCACTTCCTGATTTGCTTTACATAGCATGGAACAAAACATTCCTAATCTAGCAGTGAAGACAAAATGTACAATAAATCTATGCAGAACCATGAAGTATTTCCATAATATTCTTATTATGGTCAGGTAATGTACTGTCAAATGAAAATGTTTTTTTATAAATACACACAGGGTACAAATTTAGTTGGACTACTAATCAGTTAATGACATCAAGCATATGTGCATGTCCTGTAAATTATTCACACATGCACAGAGCAGATT
Organism: Polypterus senegalus; assembly: GCF_016835505.1. Taxonomy (NCBI): domain Eukaryota; kingdom Metazoa; phylum Chordata; class Cladistia; order Polypteriformes; family Polypteridae; genus Polypterus; species Polypterus senegalus. The sequence continues at coordinate 52,219,759 of NC_053166.1, forward strand.
GGGCAGTGCCCTAAGATCTTAGGTGAAGGTATGCTTACAGTATGCATGTGTGAAATTTCTGTAAGTGCATGATGCAAATCATGCCAGTACCGCATATCAGGTAGAAATATTTCTATTTCAACATGGCTACTACTTCTATATGATGCTACAATGGCCTGCACCATTGGATGCTGGGAAAAAAAAGTTTACTAAATTCCCCTTAAGAGAAAGAGAGAAAAGCCAGCAACCGAAGCTACTCAATAAAAGGAAAAAGAAAGGAAAGGTTAACTCTGAAATGGAAGCTTATTCTAAAATGTTATTGATTAGATCCTGCCATATTTTAAAAGAAGTTTTTAACAGATCCTCTAAGTTAGAATTTAATTTTTTCAAATTTCAAATAGTACATGACATCAGCTACCCACTGATTTAAAAGTTGTGGGGTGAGATTCTTCCATTTAAGCAAGATACGTACTGGTAGTGTAGTAAAGGAAATAACAGTTTGGCCTTCTCCACTTTAAGGCCATCTGGGAGTTCGCCAAACACAGCTGATAATGGTTTAGAAGTGATTGTGACACTGAGGCTGTCTGATAGGCATGCAAAGATTTTCGTCAAAAATGTTAATTTGGTTCATGCCCAGAACAAGTGGCCCAGTGAGGCTGGAGCTCAATTGCAACGTTCACATGTTGCATCTTCTCCCATGCAGACATCAAACGTTTGTTGAAAAAGAGCTTAATATTTACTTGTAATATTTACCCCAATACAGTAATCCCTCCTCGATCGCGGGGGTTGCGTTCCAGAACCCCCCGTGATGGTGAAAATCCGCGAAGTAGAAACCATATGTTTGTATGGTTATTTTTATATATTCTAAGCCCTTACAAACTCTCCCACACTGTTAACATTATTAGAGCCCTCTAGACATGAAATAACACCCTTTAGTCAAAAGTTTAAATTGTGCTCCATGACAATACAGAGATGACAGTTCTTTCTCACAATTAAAAGAATGCAAACATATCTTCTCTTCAAAGGAATGCGTGTCAGGAGCAGAGAATGTCAGAGAGAGCGCGTGAGAGAAAAGCAAACAATTAAAAAATCAATAAGGCTGTTGGGCTTTTAAGTATGCACACCGCGATAAAGCAGCCGCAAAGAAGGGAGCAATGTGAAGGTAGTCTTTCAGCATTTTTTAGAGTAGCCTCCGTATCTTCTAGGAAAACAGCCTCTGTGCAAACAGCCCCTCTGCTCACACCCCACCGTCAGGTGCAGAGAATGTCAGAGAGAGTGAGAGAGAACGAGAAAAGCAAACAATGAAGCACCGCGCGGGAAGCACATCGCATATCATTGAGGAGTTTTAGTTAATACGTAATACATGCTCTGATTGGGTAGCTTCTAAGCCATCCGCCAATAGCGTCCCTTGTATGAAATCAACTGGGCAAACAAACTGAGGAAGCATGTACTTTAAATTAAAAGACCCATTGTCTGCAGAAATCCGCGAACCAGCGAAAAATCCGTGATATATATTTAGATATGCTTACATTTAAAAATCCACGATGGAGTGAAGCCGCGAAAGTCGAAGCGCCATATAGCGAGGGATCACTGTATATTAAAATTGATCTGCTAAGGTAAACATGAGAGTACTTATTTCTCTTTAATTCATGATGGAAACCCTTAACATTCCAGCTCACAAAGTTTCTTCTGAACTTTAGTTGAAATTTTGTTGTCTTGGGTTTAAAATGTAAAACTGAAATTTAATAATCACTTTGAGTTTGTCAGGGTAGAAGAGGCTGTATCTGATTTCAGCTCTATGTAAATGCTGTTTAATGCTATATAATGCAATGCATTTCGCAGCTGTTGCAGGGGAGAACTTTGGGAAAAATCTAATGCGGTTATTTTCAAATATAATTTTGTCTTTCTTCTCTGAGAAGGGACATGAGATTTTTTTTAGCCTGTAGTTTGTTGAAATGAAGAATTAAGTTTTTTGGTTTGGAGGCTTTTGATTCGCGTATACGGTAAGCTGGAGAGATCTCGAAGTCCAATTTAAAATCCTCTCCAGTTATTTTAGAGAATAGTTCAGCTATAATTTTCACTGGGTTTGAACTTTCCTGTTTTTCAGGAAGACCTTTGATTCTGATGTTATTCATTTTCTATCAATCTTCTAGTGCAGTTTGTCAGCGAGCACTTTACATTCTGGCTTTGCAGCTGCTGCTTTTTCATCCACAGCAGAAGGTCATTGTTCAACTATTTCAATACAGGTCATAAATGTTTGTGTAACATCTTCCAGCTGAGCAGCAAGTACTCTAATTTTACTTTCTAACATTCATATTTTCTTGTATTTTCTCATCAATTTTCATGTTGTTTCTGCGAAAAAGTACTTAAACGTTCTTCCAGGTCTTTCATATCCTGATGCAGTTTCTTATTTTTCATCATTTAGGACATTTATTTCCCTCTTGTTTTTCTTTATATCTCGCGTTATATCTTTTATGTCCCCCCCAAGCAAGGAGATCATTACCTTCAGCTCAGATAGTGTGTTTTGGTCTTCCCCGATTGCCATAGGCAGAGTTGCGAGTCCAGTAGTAGATCATGTTGTCCTCCCGTAATCGAAGAATATTCCTCGCCCTAATCACTTGCAGTTTCTCTCCTACTAACACTCTTAGCTGGATGTTTTCATGTCAGGTCTTGGCAGGTCTGTACCTTTGCCCGTCTGATCCAATTCTGCTTCTAGGAGGCCATACCATGAACTTGAGGCCAATTTAGACTTTGATGGGGCTTTTGCTGCCTTATCCTTTTCTTTCTGTGCTCTTTGTTTGCTACTCTTGCTTATTTGTATATTGTGTGTAGTATTATTAAATCCTCTTGTGATGAATAAATAAACAGGATATCTTGGAATAACACTGCTGTTGATGGAGCTACCCCTACACATCCATCTCCAACAATGGACGATACCAACTTACCGTGTTGTTTTGTTAATCAACATTACACACGGCTAAGATAGACTGACAAGGTGTACTTTTGCCTTAATATATTAGTATTTTAATGTTTAAATAAAGATCTTTGGTTAAAAAAACACTGGAACCATTCCTGTGACATGTAGTTATTCTATTGATCAATAAGACATTATGATATGATTGTTACCTATTTTGATAACAGTTTTTGCAATCACAATCTTAAAGATGCATAGGAGACAGAAATGATGCACAGCACATTAATCTGTGGTGCTTGGGGCATGTATATTATCAGATTCATCTGCAGGAATTTAAAAGCAGAGGAGTGCAGTTGCTTGTAATGGCAAAGGGTCAAGTTCTGTAAATTTAATTTTTCAGTGTAGAAGATGCAGTTAAGTGTATGATGCTGCATTTTGATTGACCTTTACGTGAAAAATAAGCAGTGTATCACATTTTTAAAATGAATTGTGCTCCTTTACAGTAACATAAACTAGAGCTATAAAACTGAATTTACATGACTGGTGTGAAGCAGATTGCCTGCATTCCACAGGAGAAAAAAAATGCAGGTACATGAAGAAGTGTGGACAAGGCTTTAGGAAACAGTAGTTGTTTTCTTGCACTGCAACAAATCTTAAGAATCCCCCAAAAACACTTTTTCTCAGTTTTACATTACACATTTGTGAAGCCACATGTGAAACAAATTTTAGTATGAAACAAATTTTGCCAAACTTTATCTGAAATGAAATACGGCTGTTTCACTCACTACTGTTCTACAGCAAGCAAAATGAACAACTTTAAAACATAAACTAAAGTAAAAACTACGTTCAGAAATTAAAACCCCAAACTAATCCAAAATATACATCTAAAATTGGACAATATTGCAGTCTGGTAATATTGATCTAATTCATTAATATGCATGTGGTTGTATGACATGATTCATAACCATGAAAGTGTATAATCCATAAATCTATCCATTATTTGTAGCCTGAAGAACTACTCATCCTGGACCTGGAGTAAAGGTTCCTTCAGAATCCTGCTGTCTGTCTGTTAAATTAAATGTAACTTCACAAATCATAGAATTTATCTATGGCTACAAGCCAAAAGCAACCTGCTGGACTAGCAGCCAGGCTCTTCTCCAGATTCTCCACACTAAAGAGTCCAGGATGTGTCAAGAGGGGTTATTATATCAAAACACTGAATGCAGGAGAGAACACAAAATGAACGCAACTTAAATTGAAATTCTAAATTATAAAGCTGCTCCTTTTGATAGGATGAACTCTTGTTTTTTAAAAGAGTATGTTTACCCAAGAACCACCTAATATTTTCTCTCACCTTCTGTCTCTCAGTCTTGGCCCTTGTCTTATTCTTTTCTATAAATATCCTTGAGCATAAACATTCCAACTAACTCTTCATTAAGCTAAGCCATTGGCTTGAAATGCCTTAAACCCCTCCAAGCCATAGAATTACTTTTGGAGGTCCAGATAGCCCTTTTGGTCCACATGACTCCAACGTAGAGTTCCTAATTGGCCATCCAAGTCTTGTTTTGTCTTTCAATGGTCACTCCTCTCAGGGTGTCTGTTGTCTTATAGCCATTGCCCGCTCCCTCTCATTCTATTTAGGAATTGTGTTCCACCACCCCTCAAGTGGCTGGCTGTATGAATTAATCCTCGACACATAAAGTGACCTCAGATATTGGTTAGATTTCTCCCCACATGGAGTTTGAAAATCACCAAAGTGTTCATGGTGGTGTTTTGTCTTAGTAGAGTTCTGTATTTTTCTACTTTCTCCTTTTGTATTCTTTATTGCATAGATGTTATCAGAATGTCTCAGATTTCATAGACTTACCACTGTTTATAAGATTTTGCACTTTATAACTTCTCCTGACCTTCCCTTCTACAACTATAACCTCAGGCAATTACATAAAGCTAAGTTAGATTTTTAAATAATGTATTACTGACAATATTAATAAAATAATAACAATAAGCAAAGTACATGTGAATATTGGCAATCATAAATGCTAGATATGTAGTTGCAGGCAGCACACAGACTCGTAGTTACTGAGATGTGTCTAGTTAAGCCATCACTTCTATCCAGCTTTCTTCAGGTCAGGCTGCCTGCCTGTTACAATATGACTGCCAAGTTGTGCTTTCTACTTGTGTCCTTCTGTTTATGGCCAAGGTTAGGGTGGGAGAAGTGGGTAGGGGTAAAGCAACCAAATGTATAGATTCTCTGTCCAAATCTTTATACCAATAGGGCATCGTGGTACAAAAAGCAATCACAAACAAAAATATTTCAGACGAATGGGTTTCGTCTCTCCTGCCCCCAAGACCATTTGTTGAGCTGAAGCTTGCCAGCTGATGTAGGTTTATGGGAGATGGATTGTTAAGAATGTCCTGAAGAGAATCCCCCTTGCCGAAATGGTTTTAGGCACCTCACCCAACTCTGCTGTAAAATTCACATCCTGAGTCAGTCCTAAAGACTCAGGGTGGTTTGTTAGACATGAAAGCACTGCTGTTCACATCAATGAAATAAAACAATTGTCCTGAAACACTGATATTACATTTGCTTTGTCTGACTTACAAATAAATAAACAAATATATATCGAAAATTTCATGCTACAACAGAAGTATTCCTGGTAATCACACTTTGTGCCAATGTTTAAAAATATGCTAAGTGAATATACGTGTGTGGTAGTTATCTGTCCAGGGCTGCCTTCTGCCTTACTTTGGCTCCTCGGCACCTTTACAAAATGGAAGATATATTCAGCTATCAATGTCCATGTTAATGTTAACTGATCATGATTGTTGTGGAACTGGAATAGTTTTAATCTAAGTGAACACAATGAGACAAAGCCTATTCTGGTGTACATGTCCACAATGTATAAGACTCTTTTGTTTTTACAGAATTCTGATTGTCTTCAAGAGACTTTCATCATTGTTGACAGCATCTTATATATAAATGTCTATGCGTGGAAGTGTGTGTGTCTGTCTGACCGGCCCGGCAGTGAGAGGTGGAGTCCGGGTAAGGGCTCCACCACCGAGGAAACAGAAACCCACTTAGTAGCTAAACACAAGCGAGGTGAGCAAATCCACAAAACGAAACCAGCAAAGAAAGACACACTCGCTTAGCCACTAATACAGAAGTGAGGCGAGCACATCGGCTAAACAAAACCTCCGAAGAAAGACACACTCGCTCAGCCACTACTACACAAACGAGTCGAGCACATCGGCGAAACGAAACCTACGAAGAAAGCCAAAGTTGCTTAACTGCTAATGCACAAGTGAGGCGAGCACATTGACAAAACGAAACCTCCTAGGAGAGAGACGTCCAGAGTAGTTCCTTTCAATTACCTGACATCTCTACATTTCAATTTGCACGGGCTTACACAGCTAGTACTATAATAAAAATCCAAGCAATTTTCCAAAAACACCACATAATGTGTTCAGATTCTCTTTGCTGTTAAAGAGTTAGAATATATTAATACATTTAATAAGAAGCAGAATATCTTTCTAAATTTATAAACATATTAAAATGTCAAAGTTTCAATCAGGTGTGATTGACAGCTCTTTCCACCAATAAGCCTTCTTCTTTCTTTTTGCATTTGTGTCTACATTGTTCAGTACAAACCGGTTTGCTGCCTGCTCTCATGTTTTGCACATGGCACCAGTTAATCCCGCTATCTCTTTTAATTTCCTAATGCTGCATATGATTTTATCTGCTCTGATAAGACTAACATCCAGCAGGTCATCAGTTTGTATTCAGTTAATGTGATCAAGCTAATGCCTGGTTTAGACCAGAATGTACAACTTTCAGTTATGTTACTATGTACTTTCCATATAATCTAAAGCTGGTCTTAAGGTGAGTGGTGTATTTTCTAAGATTTGTGCCACTTCCACTAGTGTCCCATGTTTGTATTAAAAAATTAATTTGAAAGTATATTCATACCCACATGACCAAATCCACAGGGCCTGAGCCGATACCAGAAGCACCTGGGATAATAATCAAGTCCATCACAGAACCTATTTATTCACACACCTACAATGAGCTGGTTTGGACTCATCAGTTAACTTAACCTGCATGTCTTGGAGAATGTGGAATGAGAACTAGAGTACCTGGAGGAAAATCCATACATATATGTTGAGAACATGCAAACTTGATAGAAACAGAGAATAAGTACGGGGTTGAATCTAAGACACTGGATCTATGAGGCAGTGACACCACAATTCCACCCACTTAAATGCTTATCCTGTGCCGTTGTTTCATCATGGCTCAAATCTGTCAATCGCACAATCGGTCTTTCCTGGCCTTCATCCACCTTTCTTATATTCTTAATTATGTGCTATTAATTAATGGCGTGTCATCACCTTTAACAATTGGAATGATGATGTTGTACCAATTCAGATGTTATAAAGCCAGCTGTGTGTCTGATAATAAACAGACAAAGAGGTTACTGGATGTTGGTAAAACCAATCTGAGATATTAAACTGTACAGACCATGTTCTAGGAGTCAAAAATGTTCTAAAACTGCACAAAGTGGAATTCATATCCAAATTTAAATCACATTTTTTTGCCTGTGTTCATATTCTCTTGTGCTGGCTGTCAGTGGACAAAAATGGGAGAAATCTTTCATTACTCCAAATGTCTCTGCCACCCTGGCTCACGTTATAGTTTGATTGCCAGATATCTGGCATACACACAGTAGTATTGGGTTTCAATAAAGGTGCCAGAGGAAAATGTCCTGCTTTGCCCGAACTTTGTGTAGCACCTCATTTTTTTCTGTTATGATCAGACCATCTGAAGTTATCACAGACATTTTGCTTTAGATTGTTGTTTATCTTATCTTCTTGCAGAAGGATTTACATTTCCCTGCATGTTTTCTAAAGCAGTTCTATACCATGCATGTAAAACCATAAACTTCTCTTCATGTAAAACTGTAAACGGAACGTCTGTTAAACTAAAGAGGGCACCAATACCACCTCAAGAAGTCTTTTTAGAAGCCATTACTAAATTTCTTGCCAACCAATGTGCATCCCACATTTGTACAACCTAATTTATATTGTATTTTCAAGCTATTTACCAAAAACTGCACTTTCAAATTTTTCTCAGAGTGAAGCTAACAAGAAGATCATTGTTATAGGACTACCTTCTCTTACCAGTTTAACAATAATTCATGTACAGCACAATTAATGACCATTTGTTCCAGGGTGAGCCTCCTCTGTTGGTGACCCAGCCTAACACCCAAATTGGTAGGACAACATTCAGATCCTGGAGAGACGTCTGCTCTGTTTTGTTATAGACTGCTCACATGGCACCTGTACATTTGCATCATCACATAGCACAATTGTTTTCCATGAAAAAGCAGTAAAGCCTCTGATAAAAATCAAAGAAGTGGTAAACATTGTGCCAACAGCTTCTTCCTTTCACAAACACCCAGATTCCTTCAACATCAAATGTTTGAGTCACAGAGGCAAAGGAGCTCATACACCCCACTAACCCAGAGCATACATCTAAGTTTCAGTTCTCACAGAGGCAAGTGAGATACTTTTTGGTGGGGACATTTCTCCTTGTACGCAAGCAGTTCTCACGGTGGCAAGGAGGTGTGAGGAGAAAGCGAATCATAATTAAGCCTGCTTTATTCTGATCCAGTCAAGGAAACAGAGTTTGAAAAAGCTAATTGTGGTGTAAATAAGAAGCATTTGAAACTGGGCAAAGAGGTCTGTATCCTTGGTGATGTTTGTGTTTCTGTGTGGTTTGTCAGCTTCTGTCTTTACTGAGCTCAGTTTTAGTTACAAGTAAAACAAAACATTTCTCACCCATCATGTACTGACAGTCTGGGCACACAGTTTTGGTAGCTATCAGACGTGTTCACCGACTCCTGGTATTTTTACATTTTATTTGCATGGGGCACACAGGTTCTTTCATTTGGCAGTATTGGCTAAATACCTAATCTTTCCACACACTGGCAAAGGAAGAACAAATCTATCAGACATTGTAGAAATACGGCTTGACTATTGAACTTCAGTAAGGATGATCTTTTGAACTGTGCTGCCAAAAGTTCAAGTAAGACTGTATTCAAGAAAATGATTTCTAGAAATTTAGAGAGAAACAGATTTCCAAATTCTGCTTTAACCTTTGAGACTATTTTTTTTTTTAGGTGCAGGAAGACAGTACATCATCAGAACAAGTATCTCTGGTCTAAAAGGAAGATGGAGAGTTTCTTGTCTGTCAATGTTGGCTCGCCAGCTGTGTGAGGATGACTTGGTATGGAAAAGGCTGAGAGGTTATATCAGAGGCGGCCTTAGGGGTATGCGGGGCCAAGTGCTGACCAACCCCACGTGGTAACCCTGTTACTGGTATGTGTGGACTGTATAAACTTGCAGACAAATTTAATAAAAATAATGTTAACATACACCGGATTTTCTCATTAAAGTATTCAGCAAAATTTTTGCAAGATAACACGCTGACTTTATCAAAATATAACTGGAGAATTTAACTTAACAAATCTGCTTGTTGCCCCATTTGCCACCCCCAAACGCCGCTCTTGGGTTACATAATAAGATTAATGTCATAGACGGAGAAAAAATAAAAGGGTGTGGTGACCACTATTTTTATCTTCTTATTCAAATGTTGTTTACATAAATTAGCCCAATTAGTGACAAGGTTTCTATAAACATTCTGTTATGTTAAAGATCTCATGCCTGATATCCAGCCTTGTTTGTTGAGATATTTTCACTTGCCTCACTATTTATTTATGATTCATGTCTGACCTGAAGTAAGATGCTTTTTAAAATATAAACTAAATACTTTGAGACATGTGTTTACTGTGTCTGTAAAAAAATATTGACCCCTTTGGAAGAATTCACATTTTATTGTTATATAATATTGAATCATAGTGGATTCAATTTTCTTTTTTTGCCACAGATCAACAGACAAAGACTATTTAATGCCAAATTCACAACAGATCTTTGCAAAGTGGTCTGAATAAATTACAAATAAAAAATACAAAATACTTGACCTCATAAGTATTCCACCCCTCCACATCAGTATTTAGTAGATCCACCTTTGGCAGCCATGACAGCCTTGAGTCTAGACAATAACATTTTACCCATCACTCTATGCCAAACTTGCTAAAGCTCTGTAAGGTTTCATGGGAATTGTGAGTGAACAGCCTTTTTCAAGTCCGGCCACAAATTTTCAATTAGACTGAGATCAGGACTCTGACTCGGATATTAAATTTGGTTGTTTTTAAGCCATTTCTGTGTAGCTTTGGCTTTATACTTTGGACTGTTATTTTGCTGGAGAGTAAATCTTCTCCCAAAGGAGCAGGTTTCTTGGAGACTGTGTCAGGTTTTCCAACTGGACTGTCCCATATTTTGCTGCATTCATCTTACCCTCTACCCTCACAAGTATTTAAACACCTGCTGCAGAGTAACATTCACACAGTATGATTCTGCCACCAGCATGTTTTATGGTGGAAATGGTGTGTTTGTGATAATGTGTAGTGATAGTCAAAAAGTTCTCAGACCACAGAATCTTTTTCCAGCAGACATCAGAGTCTCTCATGTGCCTTCTGTTGGGTTGTCATGTGCATTTTCTTTAACACTAGCTTTCTCTTTGCTGTTCTCCCATAAAGCTACCAATGGTGAATCGCTCAGGCAACAGCTGTTGCATACAGTTCTAAGCACTGTAGCTTGTAACATTTTCTAAGTTCCTAGCGGTCTCGTGATGGCCTCCATCAGTAGTCTTCTTGTGTTTTTGTGCATGTCATTCTCTACGCAGATTCACAACTGTGTCATATTCTTTCCTTTTCTTATTGACTGATTTAAATGGACTCTGAGAGATATTCAGTGACTTGGATCTTTTCTCATTTCCATCCCCTGACTTGTGCTTTTCAATCACTTTTTCACAGAGTTTCTTGGAGTGTTCTTTTGTCTTTACTGTGCAGGTTAAACCACCATACCTTCCAGATAAGGTGCTTTGATATTCCAAGCAACTGTAACCCCAGACAGATGATCTCAATTGAACTAATTACATCTCTCTATTATATTAAAAAAATCCTGCAGCGCGACAAGACTTTTTGGAAGATTTTTTCAAGTCCTGTGAGTTGAGACCTTGGTCATGAGATTTTTTTCAAGTCACACCCTCCTCTCAACCATTTTGAACCATGCACACGGCACTCTCACCTCTCATTCATGTGAATAATTTTGACAGACACAGTTCCTGCACTCTCAACTCTTATAAATGTTAACATTTTCCACACTTTAAGTTCCCAATTAAATAAGATGTATTATGTCCAAATCTTATTGAAGAATTTCATCATGAAGGGTTATAAACAGAAAAAATGAGTACATGGGCAATCCCAGCACTGAGAAACGATGAAGTCAAAGAATTAACACCAAAAATGACGATTGGTTACACTGCAGATTGGTTAAATGCATACAAATAGACTATGCTGAAACAGTTGGTGGTGATCGTGCGGAAGACGAAAACATCAACTTATAATATTCCGAAGAATATCTACAACCATTAGCACCATCCAGTCTTCCACCACATGAGTTACTGTAGAAAGAACGATGTATCCTTAAAAGCTAATGTAGTACATCTTCCGCGGATAACATTAGACAACAAAGAAGACCTTGATATGCCATTTGTATTAAAATGTTAACAGTTTACCTTTAGAATAGCTTTTTCAAAGACAATTAACAAATCTCAGAGACAAACGTTTGAAAAAGTTGTTTTATTTAATAGTGAAAAACAAACGAAATTCAATCATGGGCACATTGCATTGTCCAAACACAGAATCAAAATTCGATGCAATATTGACGTAAATTTAATTCAAAGTTAAGTTTTACAGTAAAAGTCCGCCAGTCAGTCATTATCCAATCCTCTATATCCTAACATAGGGGTCTGCTGGAGCCAATCCCAGCCAACACAGGGCGCAAGGCAGGAACAAATCCTGGGCAGGCTGAGAGAACATGCAAACATGCAGGCAGGACCTGGAAAACGAACCCAGGTCTCCTTACTGCGAGGCAGCATCACTACCACTGCGCCACTGTGCCTCCCTACAGTAAAAGTGTAAGTTTAAAAAGTATGTGCATGTTAATTTCAAAGCCAAACAGAACAAAATTGTATTACGTAACAAATAACTCTAACGCAACATGAAATATAATTTACTTTCAAATTATTACATTTACTCTTTTTCAATATGGTTAATTACTCGCTGTAATGTAAAATAGTTTTATTATGCATATGTAACAGTTCCCATGAAAATAAAAATCTGTTTAAATTGTACAACTGCATCCCCATACGTGAGGCTAGCGCGTAGTGCAAGCAGGGCGGTTGGCGAGCAAAGCGGGCAGGGGGCAAAGCCCTCTAGTGACTCCTAAAACCAATTGGATGCTCCAGTGATGATTTAGGTGTGCCATATTAATGGGGTGAATAATCATGTGATTAGTTATTTTGTTTTATATTTGTCATTCTTTTAGAACACTTTGCAGAGATTTATTGTCACTTTGAAATGAAAGAGCTCTTTTTCTGTTGATCAAGAGCTAAATGGAATCTGTGATTCAGTATTGTATAACAATAAAAAGTGAAAAATTCAAAGAGTACTCTTTGTAGGCACTTTAAATATAGGAAACTCTATTAGTAAAAATGTGAATTTAGAAATATATATTGTATACAGTACTTGTACAAGTATATACAACATAACTTAGAGGGGCATATTCATTATGTACTACTGCTCACTACAGGAGTATTAAAGTATTTAATGGGGTTTGTCCGTCACCCATCAGCTCAAAGTACTTTGCAACACAAAAGGGATTCAAAATTCTACAGCCCTTCCAACATATTTAGTCAGTAAATTAATTACTGCATGTAAAATGAAAATATAGCACTTTCTGTAAATATTCATCATCTCTTTGATCCCTTTCAAATTTAATCTTGCTGTAATAAGGCACAGAAATATGTTTGAATGAGAAGTTTGGTGTTTTTGAAGTCGAGATTATTTTTTTACATGTCTGGCATATATTTATTTGCCTTGGAAACCTGAATTCTAAAGTGAGGCATAATTTATAAACAAAAAAATCATCTCCCCTAATGGTTTGCAATAATGGACAATGTAGTGCCAGAGAAAACATAAAATGAAAGCCTTAAAAAGTCATAAAGCTTACCAAATACTTTGAAATGACAAAGTTTCTGATTTCAGGAAATATGTCTTCTGCTTTTTGGAGGTACATTTATGGCAATCAAACAAAGCTGGAAGTAATTAATTTTTGTACAGATTATTGGTGCTTCGTTTCCTGAGGGAAAGATACATATTATCTGTTCTCAGAGACGGGTGTAGGTGGAGGTTTCAAGTAAACAAAAACCAATTTGGAGAAAGCTAGAATGCAAATTGGAAACTCTTGAGTAGAATATCACACAGTAAAAACTGCCTTTAGCAAAATACTGCCCTTCAGATAAAATGTTTTGAAAATACACATATCTTGCATGTAAAAATAAAATAAAAAAATGGGAGTGTTTGCAGTTTATATCAGTCACCTTCTGTAATTTTTCCAGCTATGGGAGATGGTAGCTTTGCTGGATCAGGACTAAGCAATGCCCTGCTGCCACTAAATAGAGCAATAAACAAACCTGCTCCAAGAGAACTTGTCTGGTTGGTCATTCTGGCTTCTTCCAGTTTAATTTAAGAAAATAGAAAAAATTTTCAGAACTCTATTAGGGATTAGTTATGGAAAATCCTCCCCATCAGTAACACAAAAGGAAACTTCATGTGAAAAATTGAGCTCATGACAGATACATTCCAGCAGCAAAAAATTAACACGGCAACAAACACATTTGTCATGAAGAAGCATTATTAGATTATTATTTTCCACATGTGTGCCACTGATTGTCCTAAGCCTTACCATATAGCTATGGTCTGTGACATTTACTTTTCTGATATCTTTAGTTCTGTTTCATTTTTGATCCGTCGAAGCTACTCACTGGTCTTTTCTGGTTTGGAAAAGTTTAGCGACAAAACTAAATATTTTGTCATATCTATGAGCAGATATACAGTATTAATGGTATTAAATGAGAAGGTGCTTATCTAAATTATTAAAACAAAATAGAATTTCACTGGAAACAAAGGTACAGTCTGAGTGCTCAAATTGCTATCAGACACACTGTATCATTGTTAAAGTGAGGTGCCTAAAGTTAACAGGATTGAAAATAACTACAAAATGGGATTCTTTAAAAGTGCTGGTCCTCACAGTTACCAATTACAATGTTTATTGATGGACACTGAAATTTTTCCCTATTAATTCTTTTATCTAAAAATACTGGGGCTCGCACAGTTATAATAGTGAACATTCCAAGGCTGACTGAGTTATAATATTGAAAATCAACTCCTGAATTGAATTGCATATAAGCGATAAACAGACTGATCCAGAACAGTTATTTTTCCTTGCTTTATTGCATTACAGTGATATGCTCTGTTTCATCATCCTGTAGTGTTATGGCTTCTTTCTTGGCAAATTGTAGCTAAGGTTTGACCTTAGTGCTTTAAAACTAAGCCCTTCCTTTTTAAATCCTACTTTTGTTAGACACAAAGGTAATTCTCATCATATGCATTTACTCTTTTCAAGCTCTGAGCCTGTAATTCTGTTAAATCTCCTTCCAGAGCTTTGGTGATCTCCTTGACAGAATCTCTGTTTTAGAAGACACCCATTTTACACACATTGGCCTTTCTGTGCTTTGTGGCCATTCCAGTGCTTTGGACGTTTTCCTAAAGTCTTGCATGCTGGACCTTTTGTATCCCTGTATTTCAGGTTTGTTGTCAATATTCCTTAGCCTTCATCGTGTATTTTATTATTGAAGCCAACCTAAAAAACTGTGAAAGCTCCTAGAGATTGGGTGCCTTGCAAATCAACTCATTAAGGGATTCTAATTACAACTCTCAGCCTCTTTATTGTGGTAATGCCATAGTAATTAAAGTACATGTCTATGGCAACTGTTATCTTTATCAATAATTTAGAAACATCTATAAAAGACTGTCATGGAGGCACGGTGGTTAATGCTGCTGCTTTACATTTGCACAGATTTCGCTTTTTTGTGGCTCAGTCAATGTGTATAACATTCTGCATACTGTAGGTTTGTTTCAGTTTCTTCAAGTTCCCATAAATGTGTGTGTTAGGTTA
Organism: Polypterus senegalus; assembly: GCF_016835505.1. Lineage (NCBI taxonomy): Eukaryota > Metazoa > Chordata > Cladistia > Polypteriformes > Polypteridae > Polypterus > Polypterus senegalus. Next base: position 52,234,850 of record NC_053166.1, read on the forward strand.
GTTGATGACTTTAAGTAACCCCAGTGGATATTCAAATGAATCTGCCATGTTAAGTACTGGTATGGCAGTCAGGGCTGCCTGGGCTCAATTCCAACTCTCCACAACCCAGTTATAGAAAAAACAGTTTCAGAAAATAGAAGGATTTGGAGAATTTTGTTTTCATTTTTGAATTGGCCAATTTCTCATATCAATTGATGACAAAAAATCTCACTTTTAAAGACAATAAAAGTACACATTGGAGCAAGATAAATTGGAAAAGCCCATAGGTGGCTACATACTTTTTACAGCCACTGCATCATGCATGCCCTTATTTACTCAGAGTGTATGTGAACACACACACACACACGCACACACACACACACGACTCTACTGATACATATCCTAGATGTGCTCACATTTATAGCATAGGCTCATTCCCAGCCTCATGCATATTTACATTCACTGAGTCACACCCATATTAATTGTCACTAAGAAACAGACACAAATATAAAGGTAGAATCTGAAGAAACAATAATGATATTTTTAACTATTGCCTTATTCCTATGAGTGTTATATGAATAGAATGCATGTGATGTCTTCATAACCTTCTGCATTACTTTATTAAGTACTATAAATAGGCAACATCATACAGCAGCTTATCTACCCATCTGACTATAAAGTCTGTTCTGAAATAATGAGGCTAATATATTTTTAATTTTTTTTTTGTTAATTTTATTATAATCGTTCCATACAGACAGATGAATTTTTACAAAAATAGGATTGAAAACAAAACAACCCAACCCCCACACCTGAGAGAGAGAGCATGGCCATCGGTGTAAAACTTAAAGCTGGTCAAAATACATACATTGATGAGTTTAATAGGCGGATAAAAAAAAAAAGAAATGCAGAGAGAATCTACTTCCTCGTGCTTTAAGGTCTTATTCTAAAATATTATTGATTAGATCCTGCCAGGTTTTGAAAAAGTTCTGCACAGATCCTCTAACTGAGAATTAGATTTTTTCCAATTTCAAATAGTATAAAACATCAGTTACCCACTGACCTAAAACAGGAGAGTTCGGATTCTTCCAATTTAGCAAAATAAGTCTGTGTGCCAATAGTGTAGTAAATGCAATCACAGTTTGTTTGTCCTTCTCCACTTTAAGCTTATCTGGAAGAACACCAACTACAGCTGTTAATGGGTTAGGAGGGATTGTGACACCAAGGCTGTCTGAAAGGCACTTAAAAATTTTGGTCCAAAATGATGTTAATTTGCTGCAGGCCCAAAACATGTGACCCAGTGAGGCTGGGACTTGATTGCAGCATTCGCAGGTTGGATCTTGACCTGGGAACATTTTGGACAGTTTTAGGCGAGACAGATGTACTCGATATATAATTCTAAATTGAATAATTGTATGCTTTGTGCATATGGAGCTCCAGTGAATTCTCTGCATTGCTACCTTTCACTCCTTTTCTGATATGTTGAGTGAGAGATCCTTTTCCCACTGTCCTCTTGGATCTTTGAAAGGGAGGGACTGTAAAATAATTTTATATATTGCAGAAATGCTGTCTGAGTCCACCAAACTGAGCAATATTTTTTCCAGCATGGAGGAAGGTGGGAGATGAGGAAAATCGGGCAGGTTCTGTTTAACAAAGTTCCTAATTTGAAGATAGTGAAAGAAATGTGTTGCTGGAAAATTAAATTTGGAAAGTAATTGTTCATAGGATGCAAAGATACTGTCTATATAAAGATCTCTAAGCAATTTAATCCCAAATGTTTTCCAGATATTAAAAACTGTATATGTTTGCGAGGGTTGAAAGAGGTGGTTCTCATGCAGAGGTGCAACAGATAAAGCTTCTCCATCTTAAAATGCTTTCTACATTGGTTCCATATTCTGAGTGAGTGAAGCACAATTGGATTATTAGTATATCGGCGATAACTAACATTTGTTGGGGCACAGAGCAGGGAATATAAAGAAGTACTGCAGGATTTTATTTCTATTGTGGACCAAGCCTGTGTGTTTTCATCTATTTGTGTCCAGGTTTTTACAGCTTAACAACGCTAATATTAAATAATTTTTTGTTGCAAATATTATTAAATGTTATACTGTCTATTTGCTTACTAATGTATCATATACAATTTTGTACATGTAGCTGTGTGCAGCTGTTTTATAGCTGGGAATAGATGATACAATTTGAATTTTACTCAGAGGTCAATAAAACTTTATACATTTTCCTGTACATTTTCTATCTATCTATCTATCTACAGTGCATCCAGAGGGAATTCACAGCACATCACATTTTCCACATTTTGTTATGTTACGGCCTTATTCCAAAATGGATTAAATTCATTTTTTTCCTCAGAATTCTACACACAATACCTCATAAGGACAACGTGAAAAAAGTTTACTTGAGGTTTTTGCAAATTTATTAAAAATAAAAAAACTGAGAAATCACATGTACATAAGTATCCACAGCCTTTGCTCAATACTTTGTCGATGCACCTTTGGCAGCAATTACAGCCTCAAGTCTTTTTGAATATGATGCCACAAGCTTGGCACACCTATCCTGGGCCAGTTTCGCCTGTTCCTCTTTGCAGCACCTCTCAAGCTCCATCAGGTTGGATGGGAGGCGTCAGTGCACAGCCATTTTACGATCTCTCCAGAGATGTTCAATCGGATTCAAGTCTGGGCTCTGGCTGGGCCACTCAAGGACATTCACAGAGTTGTCCTGAAACCACTCCTTTGATATCTTGGCTGTGTGCTTAGGGTCGTTGTCCTGCTGAAAGATGAACCATCGCCCCAGTCTGAGGTCAAGAGAACTCTGGAGCAGGTTTTCATCCAGGATGTCTCTGTACATTGCTGCAGTCATCTTTCCCTTTATCCTGACTAGTCTCCCAGTTCCTGCCGCTGAAAAACATCCCCACAGCATGATGCTGCCACCACCATGCGTCACTGTAATGATGGTATTGGCCTGGTGATGAGCGGTGCCTGTTTTCCTCCAAATGTGACGCCTGGCATTCACACCAAAGTGTTTAATCTTTGTCTCATCAGACCAGAGAATTTTGTTTCTCATGGTCTGAGAGTCCTTCAGGTGCCTTTTGGCAAACTCCAGGCGGGCTGCCATTGCCTTTTACTAAGGAGTGGCTTCTGTCTGGCTACGCTTCCATACAGGCCTGATTGGTGGATTGCTGCAGAGATAGTTGTCCTTCTGGAAGGTTCTCCTCTCTCCACAGAGGACCTCTGGAGCTCTGACAGAGTGACCATCAGGTTCTTGGTCACCTCCCTGACTAAGGCCCTTCTCCCCCGATTACTCAGTTTAGATGGCCAGTCAGCTCTAGGGAGAGTCCTGGTGGTTTCAAACTATTTCCTCTTACGGATGATGGAGGCCACTGTGCTCATTGGGACCTTCAAAGCAGCAGAAATTTTTCTGTAACCTTCCCCAGATTTGTGCCTCGAGACAATCCTGTCTCGGAGGTCTACAGAAAATTCCTTTGACTTCATACTTGGTTTGTGCTCTGACATGAACTGTCAACTGTGGGACCTTATATAGACAGGTGTGTGCCTTTCTAAATCATGTCCAATCAACTGAATTTACCACTGGTGGACTCCAATTAAGCTGCAGAAACATCTCAAGGATGATTAGGAGAAACAGGATGCACCTGAGCTCAATTTTGAGCTTCATGGCAAAGGCTGTGAATACTTATGTACATGTGCTTTCTCAATTTTTTTATTTTTAATAAATTTGCAAAAATCTCAAGTAAACTTTTTTCATGTTGTCATTATGGGGTGTTGTGTGTAGAATTCTCAGGAAAAAAATTAATTTAATCCATTTTAGAATAAGGCTGTTACATAAAATGTGGAAAAAGTGATGCGCTGTGAATACTTTCTGAATGCACTCTATCTATCTATCTATCTATCTATCTATCTATCTATCTATCTATCTATCTATCTATCTATCATTTAAACCACTCACAATACTTGCTCGCATGTGGTTACAAAAATCCCTTCAAAACATCATAACTTGCATAAATCCACAATTTAATGATATTTTGAGACCTGTGTTCACACATTCCCCCAGTACAGTGTGATCATTTTAATCTTTTCCCCTCAAAAGTTCTCTTCTTAGATTGTGAATTTCCTTGCCCTGTTTGCCCCTCCACTTCACCCCAACAGATGTGTTCCCCCTCTTCCATACTACCTGGCACCTATTTACTGTATCCTACCTGCTTAATTCACTTCAGAAACAAACCTGATGAAGCTAAAATTCTAAAACATTTAGTATTAAACTTTATTTCTAGGGTTTCATTATGGAATTTGCTTTCATCTTTTTGTCCTTTTAAACATAAACGAACCTGCTTGTTCTTAACTAAAATATTTTGGAAAGCATCCCAACTGTGGCACTCTGATACCAGGAACTGAAGTATTGGATTAAAAACAAAGACATGCGGGAAAAGGTGAACATTGTTAGATAATGAAGTCTCTCTGACAGTAACAGCACCTAAAGGCTTTTTATTTCAAGGTGGTGTCTACTGCTTTTTTAATCCATGACATATGACACTAGAGTCACACAACACAACAGAACAGTATGGATTTATCCCAAATGTCTGAATTGACAGAAAGCGTAATGAATTTGGTTCAGCTAGTATAAAGCATAAATGCAAATCAAGAGGTGGCCAGAAGTCCACAGGCATGAGACTGATAAATAAGAGTATCGAGAGACAACAATGTGAAGCCCTGGCACGAGAGCAGAATAAAGCTGCAATTCAAGTCTAGACAAGGCCGCGTGCCAGCACTCAGCATGAGTCAGTTTATTTTAGGAAGTTCATTTTTAAATGTTCTCTCTTGTTCTGTGTGGCTTGCAGGAGTGCCTGATGGTTCACTTTGCTGAAAATAATAATTAACTTGTAGAGCTTGAAATGTTAGTAAAAGAAAAGCTGACCCCTGTGGCAATCAGCAAGGACTATCCAGAAGATCATAGCGGCTAATCATACTCCACACCCATTGTGACCTACTTTTATATCAATTCATCTGCATTATCATTTTATTGAACTTAATGCGCAAAAACTGAAAATGCAAATCAATGATGCAGAAATATTTGCACCGGAAATGTAAAATACTAAGTCATTCTCACATTCTCTGAACTCTATTAAGTACATGGGGTGTAAACAGTTTGAGACTATTTTGGAAGGAAAGGGCACAAAACAGGAACCTCCCTTCATTTACATATACAGTATATATGTAATGTAGTGATATACGGCCGGGAACCCTGCCCCGTCGGGACACCTGGAGGAAGGAGGGACTGGGAGAGCGGCACTTCTCTTCCCTGGGCACCTGGACGGTCCTTGATCCCTGGAGGACAGCGCTTCCAGTACATCAGGAAGTGCTGACGGACCAGGAATGGTTTACACCCGGAGTGCTTCTAGGTGCAAGGGCAGCACTTCTGCCACACTGGGGAGTGCTACTGGAAGTTCGTCATCAGGCACCTGGAGCACATCTGGGGCATTATAAAATGGGCCGCCTCACTCCATTCGAGGAGCCGGGGTCAGATGGAAGTGGACGGAGCTTGCGAGACAGCAGTGGAGGCGGCCCTAAGGACCAAGGGCTGAGCAAACTGTAAATAGTTATTGTAAATAGTAGTGTAATAAATGTGTGTGTTGTGGACATTGTGGTGTCTGTCTGTGGCTGGGCTATCTGTTACAATATATAGGGCATAAGACATGCCAAACTTTTTAGTAATTAGATAATAAATTGGCCATATAGGTCTGGAATCTTGACAGTAACGTTACAGGCAATCAGGCAAACGATACGTTTTAATGGATTGAATTGAAACAAGAAACAAATAGATAATACTGAAACAAAATAATAGAATTTAATTAGATTTAATTTATTTATTCAGACTGTCACACACGTGCACATGGGAAGCAGCTAAAGGGCTTGAGTGATGGCAGTTCTGAGGCATACCGGGAGCTGGCAGAGTGCACTGACTCTTTTTTTCTCTTTCCTGTAGACCATTCCCGGGAGATTCCACCTGGCTCTCTTGATGTCTCTTCCGGGCCAATGGAAGTAGACCTTACCAGTTCCGGCCCCTGTGATGTCACGTCCGGGCTCAAACCAATGGCTAAAGAACATGAGCCTGATCCTTATGACCTCACTTCCTGTCTCCCCCTTTAAAAGCCTGTCCCTTTTCCCTAAATCCTCAGTCTTGTTTTGGACTCATTTGTATGCACATCAGTGCTGTTTATTTTGATTAAAAAAATGACTTTTCAGCCAGGATACCAGAATATACGGGTGGCTGCCCCAAACCTTTATCAGAGTATGTCTTATTATTGTGACAAGACATTCAATAATGTATGTTATTTTCCAATGCATGGTCATGAGAGGGCTAATCTTGGCTCCATCAAATGAAAGCTCAAAGCTAGCTCAGAATATGACACCAGTCCATTGCATGGCCCTCTCATTCATGTTCTTACTCTCAAAGATAATTTCCAGTGAGTTGTGACATTAGGCCTTATATGATGACGAGGCGTTGTATATATCAACAACACAGTTGGTAGACTGATGGGAGAGTTGTTTCACCGACACTCTTCATCCTGATTTGGATTGACTAATATGTTAAATACATTTTAGTTAGTAATATTTAAAATGGAGAAAGAAAAAGGCAGAAGTTGAATCATCTCAATGAAATAAAAATTAAACAAGTACTGGTTTACAATGGTTCTGCAAGGAATGACAATTTACTCAGTAGAAATGTTGGGGTGTGAATCTGGCCATCCCCATTTGCTTTAAAGTCTGAAAGTTAAGAAAATAAACAGAAAGTGTGTTCAATGGTGCAATTTGTGAACGAAAAACAAAGATAGCCTCCCTGAGGCTCTCAAGTTCTACTTACCTTCCTGGATCTTAGTCTAGCTAAGAAGCTCAATCAGCATAAGATCCCCCTTTCTAGCCATCTTGAAATTTATAGGCGACTGAAATAGGCAGAGTCAGTTGCCATCACTGGATGTCATTAAGCCATGTGGAGGGAAATGGAAAGGACATGATTAGTGCCAGAACCCTGTCTCATCCTTAAGGGGCATTACATACCTTCGGAAGAGTCCTGAAAGTGGCCTTCTGATGCGCAATACTTAAATGCTAATACAATAATTATTTTGTTTGCAAAAGTAGATAATTTTTTCTAACCATCTCTTGATAGTTCAGCCTTGCAGAGATAGCCTTGCAGAGATAATAATTGATTTCAGCAGCAGTGGACACAAGGCAGGATCACTGAACAGGATGCCAGTCCACCTATCGTCACCGATTAGTGTAATGCACATTTCTTTGAGGTTTATAAATAAAACTCTCACAGACATCAGAAGAATGTGGAGACATCACAGGGAACTGTGAACAGGCCAGGTGTTGACTGTAGAGCTCTGGAGCCATGAGGCAGCAACATTAACCACTGTGTAAGAGCCATTCGTATAATAATATGTAAATGCCTGTATTAATGTCTAAATATCAGTTGATTAGCCATGCCTTGGTGTACAATAACTAGGTGCTCTATTAATCTGTCTTGCTTCTACCTTTAATTCCCTAAAGGGGGTTGGGTCAGACGATTGCTGTCAAGCAGGACATGGGGCAGCTGTTTATTGATTGTTTTAGTTGGATATAGTGTGGCAAGCGGCTGGGGGTGGCACCCAGCCGGGATGCCCCGGAACGACCGGGTTTACGCCTCCTCCAGACCATGAGGGGGCGACCACCCTGGTGGCTTTGGGGACCACGGGAACAGAGATTAGAAGCTCAACCCTGTATGGGTTTGTGGTCACCGCCAGGGGGTGCCCAAATGCCTGAGGAGCCCTGGCCCTCAGCACTTCTGCCACACCCAGAGGTGCTGGATGGAAGAAGACCAAGGACACCCGGAGTTCTTCCGGGTGCACAGCCAGCACTTCCGCCACACCTGGGAGGGCTGGCGGAAGGTTTTTGGGAGGCACCTGGAGCGGAGTGGAGGTGGACCTGTGGAGAAAGAGAGGCATTGTGTGAGGCCTGGACTTTGGGGTGAAAGTGAGTTGTGTGTGTTTCACTTGTGTAAATAATATTGTAAATAAATGTGTGTGGTGCATTTCAATAATGTCTACCTGTCTGCGTCCGGGCTGTACGCCACAATAGGTTTAAAGTAAAGGAAATGGTATTTTCGGAAATATGCTTTGATAAGTTTGGTGGACTCAGGATTGGGTTACTGCTTTTTGCAGATGAAGTTGTCCTGTTTGCATCATCAAGCCGTGATCTTCAGTTCTCCCTGAATTGGTTCGCAGCTGAGTGTGAAGCAGCTGGGATGGGAATCAGCACCTCTAAATCCGCGACCATGGTCTTTAGCCGGAAAAGGGTGGAGTGCCCTCTCAGGGTTGGAGGTGAGATCCTGCCCCAAATGGAGGAGTTCAAGTATCTCGGGGTCTTGTTCACAAGTGAGGGAAGAATGAAGCGTGAGGTTGACAGGCCGATTGGTGTGGCGTCTGCAGTGATGTGGGCTCTGCATCAGTCTGTCGTAGTGATAAAGGAGCTGAGCCGTATGGCAAAGTTCTCAATTTACCAGTCAATCTACGTTCCTACCCTCACCTTTGGTCATGAGCAATGGGTAGTGACTGAAAGAACAAGATCACGAATACAAGCGGCTGAAATGAGTTTCCTCCACAGGGTGTCTGGGCTTTCCCTTAAAGATAGGATGAGAAGTTCAGTCATCCGGGAGGAGCTCAGAGTAGAGCCGCTGCTCCTCCGCGTCGAAAGGAGTCAGATGAGGTGGCTTGAGCATCTGATCAGGATGCCTCCTGGACGCCTCCCTGGTGAGGTGTTCCGGGCACGTCCAACCGGGACGAGGCCCTGGGGAAGACCCAGGACACGTTGGAGGGTCTATGCCTCCCGGCTGGCCTGGGGACGCCTTAGGATTCCCCTGGAAGTGCAAGAAGAAGTGTCCGGGGAGAGGAAAGTCTGGGCATCTCTGCTCAAGCTGCTGCCCCTGCGACCCGACCTCGGTTAAGCAGAAGAGGATAGATGGATGGATAAGTTTATTATGTCTTTTAATTTGCCTGTGTTTTCTAATAAAGTTCTTTAAATTATGTGGATGAAGTCACTTGTAGTTTAACGCGTTAAAAATCTTCTGTCCTGCTCAAGTGGCACTTAACAGGGAGTCGCCGCTATACACTGTGACATTCTGGAATGAGAGTAGGTACTTTATACTTTCAGATGCCATTCTGCATATTGTGAATAATTCAAGGCTGCAATTATTTAAATTTGTTGCAACTGTTGAAATCTTTTTAATTCTTTCTAAATTTAAAGGTCAAATCCCGCCATTTGGCTATACTTTAAATTTTACTGATTGATATTATATTGTATTCAATATAATATTTCTAGTTTCAAAATGCATTTAAAAACCCATAGGGAAGTGTCCTCACCACACTCATATAACCACCTTGGTATCATTTCTAAAAAACCACTTTCTTAAAAACCAAAAGAAGTTGGATGCTATTTCCTCTCCATTTGTTTTCTTTCGCGTTTGCTCTTAAGTTCAGAATGTCACAGACTGTATGGTGCCAGAGTGTGGTGACATTTTGCATGTTGATTAGCACATGCAAGTAAGAATTTCACTGTCCTCTGTAGACATGATAATAATGACACTGTGAGCCCATAAAACTAGCACTGGTTTAAATATTACATAGGGTTATTCAAAATGAAAGAGCAGATTTCCAAAATTTATTTCAAACAAACTGTATAAGACAGAACAATATTCTGCACATCACTGGATAGAGGAAAGTTCAAAGTTTAAAAATTCAACTTCAAGAACATTCGAATGACTTCATTTTCATGCAAGATGGTACCCCCACCTCATTTCAAATTGGAGGTCTGGTGTAACCTGAACGACACCATTCCAGGGCAATGGATTGGAAGTGATGGACAACAAGATCTTGCTCATCGTCTATGGCCTCTCAGGTCTCCAGACATTACCCCTACGATTTTTATCTATGGGGGTACATTAAAGAAAGAGTGTTTGTTGCACCTATGCCCACTAATCTTCAAGATTTGCGACATCAAATTGAAGAAGCTGTGAATTCAGTAATTAGGGACTACTTGACTCGTGTGTGGCAAGAATTGGTCTACCGTTTGGTGCTCATGTTGAGTGCATGCAACCTCAAGGGCCATAGGACCAAACTTTGAATTTTCCTCTATCCAGTGATGTGCGGAATGGGTCTCTCTGTCTTATACAATATGTTTGAAATAAATTTTTGAAATCTGCTCTTTCATTTTGAATAGCCCGTATATTAAACGCATCTGCAAATATACCAACCCCTTAAAAAGTTTACTCAGTTTAATTGTTTAATACAGTGCAAAAATGTTAAATTCTTTGGTACTCTTTCTAATATTTAAATTAATTACAAATGAATTGGTGGATAATATTACTTCTTTGATACTATTACTATTTTTTTCATGATTTACAGTGGGATGCAAAAGTTTGGGCAACCTTGTTAATAGTCATTATTTTCCTGTATAAATCGTTGTTTGTTACGATAAAAAATGTCAGTTAAATATATCATATAGGAGACACACACAGTGATATTTGAGAAGTGAAATGAAGTTTATTGGATTTACAGAAAGTGTGCAATAATTGTTCAAACAAAATCAGGCAGGTGCATAAATTTGGGCACCACAAAAAAGAAATGAAATCAATATTTAGTAGATCCGCCTTTTGCAGAAATTACAGCCTCTAAACGCTTCCTGTAGGTTCCAATGAGAGTCTGGATTGTGGTTGAAGGTATTTTGGACCATTCCTCTTTACAAAACATCTCTAGTTCATTCAGGTTTGATGGCTTCCGAGCATGGACAGCTCTCTTTAACTCACACCACAGATTTTCAATTATATTCAGGTCTGGGGACTGAGATGGCCATTCCAGAACGTTGTACTTGTTCCTCTGCATGAATGCCTTAGTGGATTTTGAGCAGTGTTTCGGGTCTTTGTCTTGTTGAAAGATCCAGCCCCGGCGCAGCTTCAGCTTTGTCACTGATTCCTGGACATTGGTCTCCAGAATCTGCTGATACTGAGTGGAATCCATGCGTCCCTCAACTTTGACAAGATTCCCAGTCCCTGCACTGGCCACACAACCCCACAGCATGATGGAACCACCACCATATTTTACTGTAGGTAGCAGGTGTTTTTCTTGGAATGCTGTGTTCTTTTTCCTCCATGCATAACGCCCTTGTTATGCCCAAATAACTCAATTTTAGTTTCATCAGTCCACAGCACCTTATTCCAAAATGAAGCTGGCTTGTCCAAATGTGCTTAAGCATACCTCAAGCGGCTCTGTTTGTGCTGTGGGCGGAGAAAAGGCTTCCTCTGCATCCCTCTCGCATACAGCATCTCCTTGTGTAAAGTGCGCCAAATGGTTGAACGATGCACAGTGACTCCTTCTGCTGCAAGATGATGTTGTAGGTCTTTGGTGCTGGTCTGTGGGTTGACTCTGACTGTTCTCACCATTCGTCGCTTCTGTCTATCCGAAATCTTTCTTGGTCTGCCACTTCGAGCCTTAACTTGAACTGAGCCTGTGGTCTTCCATTTCCTCAATATGTTCCTAACTGTGGAAACAGACAGCTTAAATCTCTGGGACAGCTTTCTGTATCCTTCCCCTAAACCATGATGGTGAACAATCTTTGTCTTCAGGTCATTTGAGAGTTGTTTTGTGACCCCCATGTTGCTACTCTTCAGAGAAAATTAAAGGAGGAGGGAAACTTACAATTGACCCCCTTAAATACTCTTTCTCATTATAGGATTCACCTGTGTATGTAGGTCAGGGGTCACTGAGCTTACCAAGCCAATTTGAGTTCCAATAATTAGTTCTAAAAGTTCTGGAATCAATAAAATGACAACAGTGCCCAAATTTATGCACCTGCCTGATTTTGTTTGAACAATTATTGCACACTTTCTGTAAATCCAATAAACTTCATTTCACTTCTCAAATATCACTGTGTGTGTCTCCTATATGATATATTTAACTGACATTTTTTATCGTAACAACCAACGATTTATACAGGAAAATAATGACTATTAACAAGGTTGCCCAAACTTTTGCATCCCACTGTAATATCAGTTTTTGTATTATTAGTTCTTTGATCCTTGGTAATGCATTTTTAATAAAGCCAATAAAAAAATATTAATGCTTTAATACTTTTCCAGCTGTTTCATTTTTAATACAGTGCAAGCTTTAATATGTTTTTTCATATATTTAATGCTATTTAACCATGTTAAATATTTAATCTTCTCAATTAAAGTTTAAAATCTGGCATGTTCTCTTACTTACACAGGCCAAAACTGCATTATTTTTTTATTTCAGTGTTTAATAGCATGGCAAATCAAAATAAGACACCTATGATCAACAACCTACACTGATTTTTTCTGTACTGTTAGCAGTAAATGTCTTCATGTTAAATGCTCAAGAGTGTGTAAATAAATGCAAGTACACTGTAAAAAATGAAAAAAAAACGAAAGACGTGTTTTATTCGCTGCCAAAAACTGTCAGGCCTTTTTTAAGAATCCCAAGACATTGCTTAGAATTGTCAAGTTTTACCTCTGATTATAGTGAGACAGTTTAACAGTACAGCGATGGCTATTTTAAATACATTTTCTGGACAAGCAGATTTGTCAAGGTAAGAGGCAGCAGTTCACATAGCTACAGCAGGCAGGCTGTGCTCTCGATCAGCAGATACCAAAACTCTCCATTTTTCTTCCGGGTTGCCAGATTCTGCAAGTGTCTAAACTCCTGCACCTACTCTCAGTTGTCATTACAATGAAGGCTGCAGAAGTCATTGATTAGGTCACTACTGACCTGAAGGATGTCGATAATTAATTCCTGTGCAGCCTTTTTAACAAACTAAATGTGTCAAACCTGACCTACATTTGAAGTACCCAATCCTATCCTAGGCCTTAAACCTAAATGCTTTGCCTTTTCATAAAGTTAACTGCAAGTGGAAGATTAAAAAAAAAAATACAGCAGGTCTCTGGAGTCCAAAGTCCGACGGAGTTTCATCTCCTTAAACTTCTTGTTTGTAAGGATCGCATGCATAGCATTCTAATCTTGTGGCACATTCAGTAGTAAAATATTATCTTCTAGTTTGGTTGTTTTAGTGTCCTCCATTCAACTCAAATTATTAAACATAATATAGTGAAACTGTGCCACTCTGGCTGTAGTGCTAAATTATGCTGATGAAAATAATTTTGAAGGGAACCTGGCTTTCATACAACAAACGTGAACACTCATCTTTAGACATGCAGACTCAAAACTTAAGCACACAGCCCTCTTGTCAGACATAACACACTCAGCCTTGGACTCGGTCCAGTCGCTCTTGTTAGCAATGAGTCGCTTAGCTCCACTTTGCAGTTCACGTGGAGCAGTCTGCTTTCATGAGACATTGACACTGTGACTCCCTGCAGCATTTTCACTCCTGCATTGCACTCGATTTTTTTTCTTCCTGTTGCAGATGAACAGGAACTGAAATTGCTGAGACATTTGTTTATTTTATTCTGTTAAGTATGATGAGTACCTGACTACATATGTAAACACCATGTATGGCATTCTGTGGCCGTGTGTCTCATGAGAATAAACTCTATAATGATGCTAACTTGTCGAAAGTTTGTATTGCTACCTTAAAGATTCAGCTCCCATATTTTCAAATCATGCACTGACTTACTGTTTCTGTGTAATTTAATTTGCATGTTCTGCCCATGCCTGTGCAGGCCGGTTATCTGGATTTTGTTTTGAATCCCCCAAAAATATTCAGGTTAGGTTCAGTGGAGACTCTAAATTGGACCCATGGGAGTGAATGTGCCCTGCGATGAATTAGCATCCCATCCACTACTGCCAACATAGACTCCATACTGAAATTGATTAAGCAGATCTATGAATATTACAGTATGTCACTTTCAAGGTTCAATCCAATTCACTATGCATTCCCTGGCATGTGAGTATACTTTGTCTGCCTGTTCTCCAGCTGTGAAAATTAAATAGAAAAAAACTGTATTGTGATCTTATAAGTTGCCTTGGAAAAAGGCGTCAGCCAAATATTCTATAATAAAACTATTATCAAGCATTCTTAACATTTGTACTCATTTATAAAACTTTGCATGGATTTGAGTGTGAAAATATACACAGTTAATAAAAAAATGCATGTGGCAGTTTATAAAACCTGGCAAACGTACATTTATATCCAATTTACCCTTTATAAACCACAATCACTTTGTAAATGTGTGCATGTGAATGTGTATTAAACATCACCCTGATATTTGGAGAATGTTAGTGAACCTCATGCTTATAAAATCACGATGCTGCCAAATTTCAGTGTCTGGTAGAGCAGCCTCCTTCCTGATGCATCAAGACCCCACCACCTGCATTGAGGGGTATTTGACTGGGGTCTGCAATTGAGAACACAAGACCATGTGAAGTATTATAGCGCCTCTTCTCTGCGTTCTGGTGGTCAGGGAAAGGCATAAGGTACCATCGTCTGAGGATGCAGCCAAATTTTACCTAACCTGCCATATCCGGCAAAATGTTTTGCCTTTTTGTTTCTATTTTCATACTCAGCATGTAGGCAAGAATGCAAATGACAGAAAAGGCCATCAGTTATCCCTAACCAAAATCTTACAGGATGTGTACATTCCTGATAAAGTACCTGTCTTAAATGACACATTTAGAAAAATAATGTGAGATTTATTTGCTGAAATATATTATAAACAGTTTTAAAAGCTTCTATTTATAGAATCTGACACTATGACATACTGTCATTGAGTACTGTACTTTTAGCCAACCCATTATTGAACAGAAGTGCATCAAGAAATGCTACTGGGGCTCTTTCAGACCTATGGCAAAATGCTTTTATAGTGCCTCGCTCTGCATGCTCTCCACTCATTAGCCAAATCCAAAGTTTTTCTTCTTTTTACTTTACACGAAATAAAGGGAAAGTATTCTAATCGTCCAAAGATTCGAAATCGAGATTTTGATCTATCGCGACATTTTAGACCTCCCTGACTTTCTCGTACACAACAACAACAACATTTATTTAAATAGCACATTTTCATACAAACAGTAGCTCAAAGTGCTTTACATATTAAAGAATAGAAAAATGGAAGACACAATTATAAAATAAAATAAATCAACATTAATTAACATCGAATAAGAGTAAGGTTCAATGGCCAGGGGGGACAGAAAAAACAAAAAAACTCCAGACGGCTGGAGAAAAAATAAAATCTGTAGGGATTCCAGACAATGAGACGGCCCAGTCCCCTCTGCACAAAGTATAGGGAAAGTTCTGGAATCCACCAAAAATTCAGTTTCCAGATTTAAATGAATCTTGATGTTTTAGTCCTCTCAGAGTATGAAAATACCATTTTTGAAATTATGTCCATGTGTCTGTTTGTGTGTATGTGTGTGTGTATGTAAACATGACAACTTGAGTACGCTTTCACTTAGGTCAATCAAATTTTGCAAACAAGTATTAGATAAAAAAACATAGATTTCTGCCAACCTTTGAGCTATTTCCGTTAACAGGAAGGGGTACTTTATCTTTTTTCATGCAGGTGCAGAGTCCGATTTATTTAAATTTACTCTTATAATAATTCCATCCATCCATTTTCTAACCTGCTGAATCCAAACACAGGGGTCTGCTGGAGCCAATCCCAGGGCACAAGGCAGGAACCAATCCTGGGCAGGGTGCCAACCCACCACAGGACACACACAAACACACACTAGGGCCAATTTTGACTTGCCAATCCACCTAACCTGCATGTCTTTGAACTGTGGGAGGAAACCAGAGCGCCCAGAGGAAACCCACGCAGAGAACATGCAAACTCCACGCAAGGAGTACCTGGGAAGCGAACCTGGGTCTCCTAACTGCAAGGCAGCAGCACTACCACTGCGCCACCATGCCGCCCTTGTGTAAAAAAAATTGTTCAATATATTATTAATACGATTTCATTTGTTGTTGAATGTTCTTTAATGTACATAATATAAAAATATAATAATTTCCTTTTTGGTTTACTCCTCAAATATCCATCCCCATATCTCAGTCTAGGGGAGACCACTCCCGACTTTTTCTAATTCTTTTTGAGTATTTGAGGAGGATTATTGTTGCTTTTTGTTATAATATTTCTTGAGTTTCTATAAAAAATCTAAATTTCCCCCATGGGACAAACAAAATCTAACTCGCCTTCTTAAGATTTTGAGTCTGGCAGGCTGGTATTCGTGATATAGGCCTGAAAGGTCAATATAATTGCCCACCTATCTATTGTCATAACTCTGCTGGCCTGAATAACAGCCTAGGCACAGCTGTTATGTTAAGCTACTGTTATGCTACTCTCTTCTCTAAATTTTGCAGTCTGCTGTTGTAGAGACATACTGTATTCCTGAAATATGCTGAAAGGCTGCTCCACTTATCTGTTGTCATCTGGCCTACATAATACCTATACTACATAAATAATATACCACTGTCTACTAACGCTGTTACAATTTTTTTTTTCCAGCCGGTCAGTTTTGTTTTTGCTTGTAGAAGGAAACAGAAAAGATTTCCATTGTATTTTAGCATGGGAGCAACTCAAAACAATAGATGCATAGTGTGCACAGAGAAGTACATGCTGGCAAAGAGAAATTTTGCCCTTCTGCTCAACAGGAGGTGTCTAGCCACCATCAGCTCACCTTAGGACTCCTGTGTTATTGTGTTACAGGTGTGCCATTGTCCCTGGAGCAGGTCACACTGCAACCTGATGGAGTTTGGGTGCTTGACGCAAAAAGCAAGAGTCCCACGGGGAATGGGAGACACTGGGCAAATGACTGAAAGGCAGTGAAAATCACGTGAAGTGTTCTTGCTCAATGTTTCTGGCATTTCAAATGTTTTGGAGCACATCACTCAATGGTGCAGTTTTGGGATTAGGTTTGTACTGTAGATAGTCCAAAATGATGAAAACAGTGAGACTGTAAATCAAACATCAGTTCCTTGCAATACTCTGAGAAGATGGCTGCAGTCCCCAACACTCTGTGATCTGGCTGTTTTGCAATACATAAACCAAGCAGGAACAGGAACACACTGAAACATTTTATTGTTGTGAATCTTAATATTTTACTACCCTGAATCATTTTTGTTTATTTTTCTTAATGGTTAGTCTGTTTTTCCTATTGATATAATTTTTTATCATTTCATTTGCGTCATCTAAGCACTATGCAGGTCAAGACCTTGTTGTCTGAGGCGATGGTGGTCATTACCAGTTATGTGTTTTGTCAGTGCAGCTACATGTGTCATCATATAACAAGCATTATGAAAGATGAAAACATGGTGAAACTTTCCTCCAAGCTTTAGATAAAAATGATCAAGAAAATAACTTGCTTGCATATGTAATGACTTCAGATATGGAGATTCGAAAACATTGCCTTTTAGACAAAGAAGAGCAAATGAAAAGATTATGCAAATAATTTATTCAAGGAGCAGTCCAGAAGTGAGAAAACACTAGGAGGCAAAGTCAAAACAACCCAGCCCAAAATTCAAAAGAAAACCATGCTATTAATAGTCAGAAATCACTAGTTAAAATAAGTTTGTATAGAGATGTTATCCATAAATTTGTATGTCATTTCAACCACACTACCATTTTAAGTATCAGAGACACCAAATCCATATTCGGATAGATAATCTGCTGTGGCAACCCCTAACTGGATCAGCCGAAAGAAGAAGAAGAAAACACAATGATGCAAATGCACCAACATTGTGATCACATTACCAGCAAAAGACCACTCAACAGTAAAGAACATGGCTAAGGTAATCAAAACAGTCCCAAAATTTTGATGCACTAAGAAAACCAAATAAATAAATAATAACACGCTGACATCAGAAACATTGTTAAAATATTAAATGCAAAAAGAAAATATGAAAATGTCTATGGGCACAAAAAATAAAATTACAACAGCATACTTAATATAGGAAATATTTTAGATAGCTAGGAAATTTACTCCATGTTAATTTTGACTTCAGTTTTGTTTTGCATTTTTACTTTTAATGACTGATTCTTTATTTATTTCTTGTTTTTTGACCATCTTGCTTTGTTGTCAGCTTTTCTATTGTCATCATACTTTTCTCAAATATTTGTCCTTTTGGATAGTCTTTACCATCTAGTATATACAATTGAAAAACAACTAATACAAAACAAATAGGAGAACACACTCACCAGGACAGAATACTCACATTCTCTAATGAAGCAATTCCATGTTTTATTTTATCGTTATGTTTTGCTGGACTTTTTATACCCATCTGGCATTTTGAAACATGATAATTCCATCATGTTTTTTTGATGTTTTAATTATAGAAAGTAGTTATAATTTTTTGCATACCATTTTCAGTGTCATGTTTGGTTACATGGATACTGTTATTTATTTGTAGATAGATACATAGATAGATAGATAGTGTGGTAGACTGCATGGGGCATGGAGAAAGAGCGCTTCCCCACATGAATAAACATGTTAGTGTTAGGGTAGCTCTACACACCCCCTGGCTTCACAGTAGATAGATAGATAGATAGATAGATAGATAGATAGATAGATAGATAGATAGATAGATAGATAGATAGATAGATACTATGCTCTGAGCACAAACAAGAATGACTACAAAGGATGAAAATTAAAACGAAAGAAAAAACTTCTGACTTCACAGTCACAGTCATAATGAGTGATTAAGCAGACATAGGTAAAAAGGAGACCAAGCAGTGTTTCTTGACACACTTTTAGTGAATAATTTGTTGGCTGAAACCACTCATGTTAGTGTGTCAGAGAAGGGAAGTGCAATATTGTGCAAAATGGCAGTCAGTTTTATCTTCATTCTTTCCTTCATTAATACCTCGAGGGGATCTGGAATGATTCCCATATCTGAGCCTGCTCTCCAGTGGTGGGCATTTCTTGAAGTGATGTTGCCACCCCAGCACACCACAGTGTAGAAAATTGCACTGGCCATCTCAGAGTTAATCTTGATTCCAGATATTGAGGAGAAGTTTAGGGCACATTTTCACCCAAGCCAAAACCCGATGGATTATATTCCTCTGAGAAACACCTGATGGGACTGAGACTGTTTCTGTCCCTGAGCATAAGGTTTGGCCTTTCCTGGGCAACTTGTTGTCATAACAAACCTTACCAGGACAAGTCTTTTACAGAAAATGACAGATTTAATATTTTTTGGACAAACAACATTCATTATATTCTGAGTTAGCACACTCTTACGCCTGGGCCATCGTTTGAGTGTTTGTGATCCTTCTGAAGTATATCGTCTCCAACCATATGCTTCCACCTGTCATTACACAAGCAGACTTTAAGGGAGGCAGCACAACTACCACTAAAAGTGTGAATGGTGTGTGAGCAAGACTGTCCTATTTTTGATTTTTTGTATTTGTTTAATTTTTGTGTGCTCATTGTGCATTAATAGCTAAAGGTGTGTTCTGTATGTTTTGAGGTTACCAACACAGTCTTTGTCACTGACTCACTGGGTGACTGTGAGTCACTTTACTTCCGCTGGTCCAATTATAAAAATAAATGTACTTCTGCTTTTTAAAGTTGCTTTTGACGGAAGTGTCACCTAAGTAAACAAAGCAAAATGCTGTGATGTCACTCATTGCAGAAATGGGTGCAATCCACTTGCTCTGTTAATGGATGTTAATTTACTATTTCACACATCCTGTAAGTGCTAAATGATGCAAGGGGCACTTTCAAACAAGGAAGCTTTATTTAACAAGGCACTTCATAGTTACACTGATTTAGTCCAGTTTGTTTATATCTATTTTGTATATATTTGAAGCACAGTCAGTTTAAGTGACTAAGTCAGAGTGACATAGTAAGACAGGAGTGAACCTCGAGGCTTAAAATCCAGTGTCTCAGCCCTTCGACTATATCACATGCCGATGGGATTATTTTAGGGCAGATTCTTTCTCACAGAGTATTTGCAGGGCCACAGACTTGTAAATGCTACTTGCACAGATCCTAACTTGAATCCAGACCAAACTTTCATGTTTCCAAGGAAGTGAGCACTCATAATTAGGCTTTACTATCACTATCATGTGAAAAATGAAAGAAGGAAAATAGGCTGAGTCTAACCCTAGTGGGCGGCACCTGCTCAAGTTGCAACAAAAGTACAATGACCCCTAACAACCCTTTTCCCTTTCATCGCCCCGTGTTCTGTTTCAGAGTCGAGAAGACTCAGGAAAACAGAGAATGTGCCCAAACCTGCTCAGCTGACAAGATCACAATGTAAATTTCCTCAGGAGAGAAGCTTTAGGATAATAGTGACTTCTGTCTGCAGTTTACTGTGTGGAATGTTAAAGTGCTCATTGGTGTCTGCTTTAAAAGCAAAACTGGAAAACAAACTTAGACGACCAAATAAGATGGCACAATCCCCTTGTGACTGCTTCAGCTCAAGAATGGTAAATCAAAATTGTGTGCTCCTAGTGCATGTTGGGAAGGATGTTAAAGGGCAAAGTTTGCTTTTAGTCTACAATCGGAAAATCTCCATGTGTTTATCTTGCAGTGGCATTTTATATGCTGACCCCCTCAATAGATAAGAATGTCTGATGTCAATCTATCCTCGAATCTTTTAGTTCAATAAAGTATTTTAAAAATTAAAATAACGGCTGTGTTACAGAATAAAGCATGGTGTAATGTTCACTTTAACTTTTTGAGAATGTTCGTTTTGCCTGTTAGATGCACTGTGCACTTTTTCCTGTCTGTAATTTGGGCAGTGAGTGTGATGTCTAAATGCTCACTAAACCATCAGAAAAACATGCTTCAAATGACTAAAGGTCTAGCAATTAAATTACAGTAGGCCCTGCATTAAATCTTTTTTGGGGGAGAATGAAGCAGAACAGATGGTGATTATTTACCATTGACTATAAAAGGGTGTCTCACTGGTGATGTGTTAACCAAAGTGGAAGTACAAATAATCAGGCACACTTTGGTTGATTCATGCCTTTCTACTTGGAGCATCATTTACATGTGCTTAATGAATAAAATTATTTATATAATAAAAATATATTATATTATTATATATAATGTCTTTTGTAAGGGCAGCACAGTGGCGCAGTGGGCAGCGCTGCTGCCTCGCAGTTCACTTCCTGGGGTTTACTTCCTGGGTCTTCTCTGCGTGGAGTTTGCATGTTCTCCTTGTGTCTGCGTGGGTTTCCTCCCACAGTCCAAAGACATGTAGGTTAGGTGCATTGGTGATTCTAATTTGTCCCTAGTGTGTGCTTGGTGTGTGTGTGTGTGCGCGCCCTTCGGTGGGCTGGCGCCCTGCCCGGGGTTTGTTTCCTGCCTTGCGCCCTGTGTTGGCTGGGATTGGCTCCAGTAGACCCCCATGACCTTGTAGTTAGGATATAGCGGGTTGGATAATGGATGGATGGATGTATAATGGATGGTTGGATGTCTTTTTTACAACTGCAGCAGAGGCATGTTAAGTGACGTGCTCAGGGTCACACATTGAATCAATGGCAGGGTTTAAATTTATCAGCATTCTGACTTTATCTAATAGATCACACACAATGTAATAGTAACCTCAAACAGGAAGTGGGCACTTGAAATTGTATAGATGACAAATCTATGTGAAACTAAGGTTTGAGATTATTGTTCTGCTCCTTTTATTTAGTGATGTTGCTGAATGTGAGGTGTTTGGAAAGCCCTAATACAATATGTGATGGATTGGAAATGTCCCTGTGTAGATACAATAGCTCCTTGTGAACCAGGAAGTCCATGTCTAGTCCTGGTGGGCTTTATAGCTGCAGATGTTCAGTTCAGCTATTCCATTAAACTGAAAATGATTGCCACCTATTAATAAACTTCTCTTTTTTATATGATTCAAAAATATTTAAATAAAGTGTATGTTCAACTTTCATAGAAATATTTTATTAAAAAAGCTATCTCCCAGAGCTGTGTGTCAGTATAGTTTTTAAAACTAGCTGAACTGTAGCACAGTAGATAGCACTGTTGCCTCTCAGCTCCATGACCCTACAGCCTAACTCCTGTCTGGTTACTGTTTGTTTAGAGTTTGCATATTCTCCCAGTGTCATTGTGTGTTCTTTCTCTTTCTTAGTAAGAAACTAATAATAATTCATTAAATTGACATATTCCCCTTGTCAAAGCACTTTAAATAGAGAGTAAGAAGCTACTTCAACCACCACCACCACTATGCCACATTCGCCAGCCATTTTGTGCTAGCATGCTCACCAGAAATTAGCTATTGGATGGTTAAGGGGTGAGAGATATAGCCAATTCAAGACAAGGGTTGATTAGAGGGCCAGCATGACTGGGCCATGGAAGGCAGTTTAGCCTGGGCACCAGGATACACCCTGCTCTTTACAAAAGAGGCCCAGGGATCTTCAGTGACCAGAGAGAGTCAGGACTTCAGTGTTAGTCTCATCTGAAGGACATCACCATTTTTACAGCACAGCATCCCCATCGCTACATTGGGGCATTGGGATCCACATTCAGACCACTGGGTCAGCACTTCTTGATGGTCTCATCAACACCTCTTCCAGCAGCAACCCAAGCTTCTCCTAGATGGTCTCCCATCCAAGTAATGTCTGAATCTGAACATGCTTAGCTTTGGGCGGATTACCTGTTCTAAAGTGCATCTGGTATGGCTGCTGGCCATGTATGCTCTAAAGTCATTAATACTGGTTGGTGGCCTTAACTTAATTAGAGGTTAGGGGTGTGCACAAGTGCTTCCTTTAATGGACAAGCATCCTTTCCAAAGTAGGTTCTCTCTTGTGCCCAATGCTGGCAGGATGGGATCTGGCTCCCTGAAACCTACACCAGAATACACAGGTTCAATACTTTGAGGTCAGTGTTTATTCATATCAAGCTTTTCACTGTTAACATGTTCAATAAAAGGTAGAACAGTAGTGAATGAGTTGATAAATGTATTGTTTAATCAAATCCACAAAGATTCTATTAAGCAAAAGTCTAATCGAAGACTATAACCGGTTTGTTACTGATTGATCAGTTGCTTTGAAATTGTGTAGCCCATCAAGACAGCATTTGGAAGTCCCGGTTATCGATGGTGGACACCTGTCATGTAAAGCCATAGTAACTGCAGGTTTTCTATTAAACATGCAAGTGGACAGTGTGGTGTTCTGTCTAAGATGGTCAGCTTCAGGCTACGAGGTGGCCATGGCAATGTCTTCCTGTGGCTCACTGTGTGATTCTGAGTAAGACCCCAAACTTCTTTGCATTTCACATGTTGTAAATACCTCTGAACAGTGGTAATGTATCTTGAATTTGCACTTCACCTTGGATAAAGGTGTCACCTAAGTCTGAAATCATGTGTCTGCTATTGTCTTTCAATCAGATTATTTTCTCCTGCTCTCATACTGTCACGGCAGAAATTCCTACCAGTGTAAATTCAGTTTGTATGAGAAAAGCAGAAAAATGTTTAGTGGCCTGGAATGGATTAGCACCTCTTAATCCTCTTATTTTTTTCTCTTTTTTCTTTTCTAATACTGTAATCAGTTACTTTATAAAGCAAAAGGCTATCATATTAGCTGCTGTTTTTATACAGTTCACACCTCATTGTTAATTGCTAGTTGGTTAAATAAAAATAAAGCAAATAAACCCAAAAAGGAAGTAAACAGAACTGAAGCAGGCAAGAGTAAAGACTAACAACTCCAATGAATAGAAGATGTAGGCACTTTTAGCAGTTTCTAAAATTACAAACATAGAGTCTAGGAAGCATCTAATGAAATGACAATTTCAAATGATTGTCAGAATTAGCAACTTACAGTGGACCCTTGACTTACGAACTCAATTCGTTCACGAGGGCTGGTTGTAACTCAAGTTGGTTGTAAGTCAAGACTATTTTTCCCATAAGAAATAATGGAAATACCCATAATGCTCTCCGAACCTCCCACAGCAACGCTTACTTAACCTTTTCATAATAAAAAAGGGTTGTATAATGCACATAATTTACCAAAACACCAATAATTTTTCTAATGTACTAACCAAAAAGTTATAAAAAGTGCCTAGCCTACCAGAAACAACAATTTCATACTGTACTCACCATTTAATTTGACATCTTTGGGCTGCAGGAAGGGAGGAGGAGGAGAATGAAACGGAAGGTGGCTATTGTTTAGAAGGAGCCTCCTTATGCAAATCTTTTCTTTGTAAAATTGTCGAGATGGTGGATTTCGACATGCTGTACATATTAGCGAGATCGGTCACAAACGCCACTCTCATATTTCTGCAGAATTTCCTTCTTCATTTCGATTGTGATCGCTGTTTTTCAAGTTAATAATGACAGTAGTAGTAGCACTCAGTTCAAAGCTGGTCGTGTTGTGAACTGCTGTAATAATACGCTCAAAAGCAAGCCGGTGCTGACTCAGCCTGATGATATCATCATGTGCCAGGCCAGCCCACAAGCTAACATCCCTTAACAATCACTTTCTTTACCTTCATTACCTTCTCTTCCTTCCTTAGCAATTATGCGTCTTGCTTGCCATGGTCTTAGTGAATTATATATATAGATAAATCACTGCATTGACCGAAATTACGTCCACAAACACATGTATCTGGGCTCCGACTGACGCTTACGAACGCTCTCGGCTGTTTGTTTAGAATCGCACAAGTGGATACACGTGACCGCATTTGGGTCATAACGCAAGATGTTGGTCGTAAATCAAAACAAAAATTTTGGTCGTAAGTCAAGTTGTTCGCATGTCAGGCAGTTCATATGTCAAGGGTCGACTGTACTACAAAACAGGTTTGGATGAATTTTTTGAGCTACTAGATACCCTGTGTTAACTAAGTTTAGGATTGTGAACGTTTAGAAAATGAATTACTTAATTGGAACCACTTTCTGGAGACCCTGTTTCTCCATGTGCTTTTTCTCCCATAAAGCTTTCAAACCAAAGCTCAATACTCTTATGAGGCTTTTTTATGCTCCAGGAAAAAAAATTATTTACTTCTCTATTCTTTTGAAATATGAGCATCATCTCTTACTGTTCATTACACCCAGTTCCTTAGTTCTTGGTTTTGTCACTTGCCTTACTCCATGCCCGTTCAAAGTTCTGCTCTTGTTGCTTCCACTGCACAGTCCCTATTTATGCATATCAAGAATTTGTTTGAGTCCTTCAGAGCTGTAATTATAGAGAAATATCCTGATGACTCAGTGCTTGGCTACGCTGTACAGACATGTACTTCATGCTCAGAGTCATTAAGATGCTTTATATGCCTGGACAGACATCTAGCAGATGAGCAGTGATGCTATAAAATGAAAAGTTATTCAATTGCGACAGTATAAAAGTACTAACAATTTTGATACAAAAGAAAAATAGATTGAAGAACACTAAATGGGAGGCATCAGGAAAAAGTGGTAGATAAAACTTTGTGCTAAATGAATCATTGAGGGAAGCAGACTAATACAACATTGAGCTGCATTTCCTGGCAGTCGAAATATTCTGATTCTGAGCCTTGGGTACATCTGACCACAACCTGGTACACCTTAAAAACTACCAGCTATCAAAAGGACGGTGGGGGCATTGACTTGAATCTATGAACTTACAGTAGTCACTGAATAACAGACTGCATTCATCTCTTTGAGAATACTACAATTTCCCACAAAACACTGTATATTATTTACTGAGTAGAAAACCATGGGTTACTAGGGATCTGAAAGACCTACTGAATGATAAAAAAGGGTGTTCAGATGTATAGATAAGGAAGAAATAAAGAGGGTACAGGCAAAGAACTAAATGGGATGGAAGTCACAGTAGAACAAGATAAATGAGGTGTCAAGGTTGATAAAAAAATAAAAAAATATATACATATGTCATTGGCTGCAAGCAGATTGTAATCAGATGGTGGAGGGAAACTTGCACAAGGCCAATAAGTGAAAACATTTTTGCAGCAGATTTGACACCTGTTCGCCAGTTGGGCTCTTGTGTAATATCACTAGTTTATGCATATCAGTGAAGAGAGATCTATCCTCCACTAACTGCCCGCTTTCTCACCTTCCTGCCTGGGCACCTTTCTTGATGATTGTACCCCTAGTTCTGCCCTCTTGGAAATTTTCACTTTTTATTGTTATACAGCATTGAATCACAGTGGATTTAATTTGGTATTTTTGACACTGATAAACACTTAAATGTCATAGTGAAAACAGATCTCTGCAAAGTTTTCTAAATTAATTACAAACATAAGACATAAATAATTGATCTCATACGTTTTCACTCCTTTGAAGTCAGCATTTAGAAGATGACCCTTTGGCAGCCATGACAGCCTTGAGTCTGTGTGCAAAGGTCTCTCTCTATCAGCTTTGCATGTCTGGCCATTTTTCCCCTTTCCTTGTTTAGGCTTTGTCAGGCAATTCATGGGGCTTGATTAGAACCAAACAAGGCAAATGAAATCCACTACAGTATATTTTAATGATGTATAATAATACATTGTGAATACTTCCAAGGGGGTGAATATTTTCTGTAGGCACCATATATATATATATAATGCCACTTCCAATTATTTCCATCTTCACCTTAGCCAGCACAGGGACAACATATCTTAAAAGTAACATTTTATTATAATTATTACATTGTGTGTTCAGTTCAGGGTTTTACTTTGTCACACACGTGTGCATGGGAAGCAGCTGAAGGGCTTAGAAAATACTGTTTATACATCTGCCCAGGGGGGGGGGGGTGCACTGACGCTCTTTCTGAGTTCTCTGCAGGTCTTACCCGGGAAATCCCACCAGGAGCAGCCATTTCCAGGAAGGACACATCACTTCCGGTTCCGGCCCCAAGAATGAGGTCACTTCCGGTTCCGGCCCCAAGGATGATGTCACTTCCAGTTCCGGCCCAGAGGACGACATCATTTCCGCCCTCTGTGCTATAAAGCTCACTGCCTTTGCTTAGGCAGGCAGTTCTGTTTTGAACTCTGTTGTGTAAACAACTCTTGCAATGCCTCAAAGACTTTTGCAGCCGGAAACCGTAATAAACGGGTGGCTGCCCCAAACCTTTCCACGCCTCTGGTCTCCACTTATTACAGTGGCGCAGCCGGCAGGATGGTGTCCCGATGAACCCGGGACACGAACTATCACGGAACCAGGTGGGTGAGTACCGGGCCGAGTTTCGGGCGGGAGTGCGCCAGAGGGTCAGGAAGGACGCGGTGCAGGCTCTGCTCCATGAGCATAACTCGGTGGGGACCACCCATCTCGTGGAGAACGTAGAGGGGACCCACAGGCGTGGGCTGGCTTCTGGGGAACACACACGAGTGGCTCAGTATGCTCTCCTTGGCAGGAAAGCCGAGCTGCCCATCGGGACCAAGGTCCCAGTTAACGATGGGTTGTCCCCAGGCCGGCAGGTGAAGGAAATCATAAACTGGGAGTTTAACCCAAGCAAAGGGCTGTCAGAGCAGGCTATGGCTCTCTGGCAACAGGTGGGTGAGTGGCTACGGCCATTCGAGTTAACCCCCTTACAAATAGTGCAGCAAGTGGCCTGTTTTCTGCTGCTAAAAAGACTACCCCAGGAATTTGCCCAGCCGCCTGGGGCTAATTCCATTCTATGGACGAGCTGCTACAGCTCTTGCAAACCCAGAGGCGGCTGTGAAACCTGGGAGGGCAGAACAGCCGCTCTGTGGACTACCGGGAGCTATGTCCTACTAAAGCAGTCCCTTCCACGCATTCCAGAGCTTGTTCAAGTCGCCGGGCCGTCTGGCTTGCGACCTGTCGGGAACAAGGCGGACCGTAGGGGACAATGGCGGGTTGTTTGTGTGCCCTTAGCAATCCCTGGCGGATAAACATACGGGGAGCTTCTTATTAATGGACATAAGATAACAGCGCTGTTTGATTCCGCAGTAACGTGTCTGTCGTTGCTCGCCGTTTTGTTCTACCGCAACAATGGATTAAAAAAGACCAGTCTAAAATGTATACACGGAGATATCCGCATACAATACCGCCCGGTGTTACATATGTCTCGGAGGAACCCTTCGACAGCTTACCGTGGCGGTGCATCGGATCCTCCGTTTCCGTAATCCTCGGGCGGACTGGTCTGATAATAACAGCGTAGTTTAGAAAGCATTCCCAAAAACTTATGGCCTCGTTATAGATGACAACGATTCATCTCAAGCTGCTTCCACACCGTGTAATCAGCCGACAGGGAGTGGGGCGGTAGGCCAAGAGAGTGCGAAGACACTCCCGACCGTCGCGGGCTACTACGCCATCCACTAGCGCCCGGCAGCGAGGGAGGATCTCCGCCCTTGAGGTCAGACCGACCCCTCTCTGAGTTGCACTTTCAGTTTAGAGCAACACCGCTTCTTTCAAGAGAGAACAGTGGAATGACGACTCTCTGAAACACATAAAGAATGCAGTGGTTCTCGTTAACGCCAACGACATTTGCCCATGCCACAGGGACCTCACTTTGTCATTGATAATGAATTGTTGTATCGGGTCGCTGAACATGAGGGGAAGGTCCGAAGTTGTTGCTAATCCCGCGGACCTACCGGCGGCAGGTTTGCGAAGTTAGCACACTCCCACCTTCTTGGAGGCCATCTCGCCCGATAAAACATTAGAGAGAATTAAGCTCCGTTTTTTGGCCGGGATTAATGAGGAGGTTCGCCGCTTTTGCATTTCCTGTCCGGAATGTCAACTGCGGCAAATTCCTAGGAAGGACCGTGCTCCTCTGGTTCCCCTTCCCTTATTGACGCGTTCCTTTGATAGGATTGGGGTGGATATAGTAGGACCCTAGAACCCTCAGCCCGAGGATATAAATATATACTGTCCTCGTGGATTATGCTACCCGATTCCCTGAAGCCGTTCCGTTGCGCCGCTACCACTAAAAATATTGCACGGAACTAGTAGGAGTCTTTTCGGTAGGCATTCCTAGAGAAGTCCTGACGGACCAAGGAACGCCTTTTACCTCGGAAACGCTCAAGGAGACTGCCAAGTTACTGAAAATAAAGCATTTAAAACCTCGTGTATCATCCTCAAACCGATGGGCTAGTGGAGAGATTTAATCAAACTCTCAAGCAAATGCTACGTAAGGTAGTCAGCAAGGATGGGAGGAATTGGGACCAACTCCTCCCCCTTGTCCTCTTTGCCTACCGGGAAGTTCCTCAAGCCTCTACGGGTTCTCTCCATTTGAATTACTGTACGGAAGACAACCCGGGGTTTATTAGATATTTTAAAAGAGGGCTGGGAAGGGAAGGCACAGCCCTCCACTAATATTTTGGAATATATCGCCCAATTGCGCGATAGATTTGATGCAATAAGACCGATTCTAAAAGTCATATAGAGGAGGCAATCAGCACAGGCCCGCTTTATGACCGTGGCACGACTCTCCGGAGTTCCAACCGGGGATCGTCATGGTATTGGTACCAACTTCTCACTCTAAACTGCTCGCACATTGGCTAGGCCCCTACGAAATTAAGGAGAGGAAGGGATTGGTTGACTATTTGGTGAAACAGCCCAATCGCCGACCAGCTGAGCGAATATATCATGTAAACCTGCTGAAACCGTGGAAGGAGAGGGATCCCGATCCCTCCTCCGACAGCCCTGCTCTCTCTTCACGGAAGTAAGTTCCCTTAATTTCGGCGAGCAGCTATCCCCCAGACAGAAACAAGAGCTCGAAGCAGCTATCCGCTCTGTCCCAGAGGTGGTAAGTGAACAACCAGGTCGGACCTCTCTGATTGCGCGACATATTGACTGACCGGGGTGATCGTCCGTGAGCGACCCTACAGACTCCGGAGGCAAAGAAAGTAGAAGTGGAACTGGAAATCAAGCGAATGCTGGCACTAGGAGTAATCGAGGAGAGTAGTAGTCCCTGGTCCAGTCCCATCGTCTTGATTGCTAAGCCTGACGGCAGTTGGAGGGTTTTGCAATGACTTCCGCCGGCTTAACCAAGTTTCCGATTTGATGCTTATCCCATGCCTCGCGTGGATGACCTCCTCGAGACTGGGACCAGCCAAATTCTTGACTACACTTGACATGACAAAGGGGTACTGGCAGGTTCCTTTAACGGAGTCCGCGAAGGAAAAACCGCTTAGCACTCCTAGCGGACACTGGCAGTATCGTGTCCTTCCATTCGGTTACACGGGCCTGCGACTTTTCAGCGTCTGGTGGACAAAGTGCTCCGCCCCATAACTCGCTCTGTGCTGCCTATCTGGATGACGTTGTCATCTATTCCAGCACCTGGAAGGAACACGTACAGCAGGTCACAGCAGTGTTACGGACGCTGGGGGAGGCCGGGCTCCAATCAACCCCAAGAAATGTTTCTTTGGATTGAGAGAAGCCAAATATTTGGGCTACCTAGGGGGCCGGGGTACTGGGAGGCCACAGTGTTCCAAGTTGCAAGCCATAATGGCCTGGCCCGTCCCAAACCAAGCGGCAAGTCCAATCCTTTCTCGGTTTGGCGGGTACTACCGCCGGTTTGTGCCTCGCTTCTCCGAGAGCGGCGCCTTGACCGACTTGACAAAGAAAAGAGCTCCTAATACGGTGGTATGGTCTGATAAAGCGGGGGCTGCATTCAGTGACTTAAAAAGGGCTCTGACTTCAGCACCTATCTTGATCTCCCCTAACTTCTCTCCCTTTATCCTCCAGACGGACGCCGGACACAGGCTTGGGTGCCGTGTTGAGCCAAAGCGCCGACGGTGTTGAACACCCGTTATGTACCTGAGCGGAAACTGTTGGACAGGGAGACCAGGTACGGCGGTGGAGAAAGAGGCTCTGGCGATCAAATGGGCGTAACTCAGCTGCGGTACTACCTCTTGGGTCGCGTGTTCACTCTGGTGACGGATCATGCACCTCTGAAGTGGATGGCCCTTCACAGGGAGTCGAATCCGCGGGTCACGAGGTGGTTTCTTGACCTGCAGCAGTACAAGTATACGCTCGTTCATCGACAGGGGTCTCTTCATGCCAACGCCGATGCCCTCTCCCGGGCCCACGACCTCTCGGTGCAGGTCGCCCGACCCACGGGTCTGGGCTGAGGGGAGTCTTGTCACACAAGTGTGCATGGGAAGCAGCTGAAGGGCTTAGAAAATACTGTTTATACATCTGCCCAGGGGCGGGTGCACTGACGCTCTTTCTGAGTTCTCTGCAGGTCTTACCCGGGAAATCCCACCAGGAGCAGCCATTTCCAGGAAGGACACATCACTTCGGTTCCGCCCCAAGAATGAGGTCACTTCCGGTTCCGCCCCAAGGATGATGTCACTTCCAGTTCCGGCCCAGAGGACGACATCATTTCCGCCCTCTGTGCTATAAAGCTCACTGCCTTTGCTTAGGCAGGCAGTTCTGTTTTGAACTCTGTGTTGTAACGAACTCTTGCAATGCCTCAAAGACTTTTGCAGCCGGGAAACCGTAATAAATGGGTGGCTGCCCCAAACCTTTCCACGTCTCTGGTCTCCACTTATTACAACTTGTATGTAGTACTTGGCACCAAGATTTGTATTGGGTGTGACAAGAATGGATAGGATTAGAAACGAGTACATTAGAGGGTCAGCTCAAGTTGGAAAGTTTGGAGACAAAGTCAGAGAGACGAGATTGCATTGGTTGGACATGTGCAGAGGGGATATGCTGAGTATATTGGGAGAAGGATATTAAAGATAGAGTTGCCAGGGAAAAGAAAAAGAGGAAGGCCTAAGAGAAGGTTTATGGATGTGGTGAGAGAGGACATGCAGGTGATGGGTGTGACAAAACAAGATACAGAGGACGGAAAGATATGGAAGAAGATGATCCACTGTGGTGACCCCTAACGGGAGCAGCTGAAAGAAGAAGAAGAAGTAGTTGGTGCTTTATTTCTTACTGTTTGGCAGTATGCTTCTCTGTTCAATGTCACTTAAATATGCTGTTTTCTTCATAAATGGGTCTAAGGTGGGTACACTGAAATAATTGTGAAGCAACATGGCACCTATTCACCTTGGTTATAGGTGTGAACAGGTGCAAGACATGACCAAAGGTTTACCTCAAGGCATGACCTCTGAACACTCCCGCCCCACTTGTTTGCTCTAGACAAAAAAACAATTAAAGATTAACGCTGTTTTTATTCATGAAACTAAAAGCAGAAGGATTGGATTAAGCAGGTGTCATATTGCATTACTTTTCACTGAGCTGATTTTTACAAAATTCTATATTAAGGATATGTGGTAAGAGGCAGCATTACTTCACAGCTTGCTGAATTTGGGTTAAAAAAAAAAGTTTACCCTGAAGGGCACTCAGTATAGCGTTCGGGTGAAATTTCTCACTGGGAAGTGCGTATTTAATACATGAATACAGCATAGGTTTGCAATACAAAGGGCAGGCCTTCATAGCATTTTCTGTTATTTCACCTGCAGCTTTGGTTGTGCTCTGAATTTGCAAGTCGTTTCAAAAAATCAGCAGTCATGAAAGTACCTTTATACTTAACTGTGCCACAACAAAGTAAAGTCGATTTTTTTCAAAGCAGAAATTTCAACGTAAACTTTACTGCTAATCTCTAGTGTGTCATCAAAATATTCAATGCTTTTAAATTCCACAAAAAGTATAGCAAACCAATATGCTATCAGATGGATCCTGAATGAGTGGGTCAAGAAGCAAATGGCCTACACAAATTTCTCTGGGGAAAACTGAATAGTTTTCTTGTGTGGAAAACTAACAGCATCTCTGCTGGATGCACATACTTAACGTTCACCTTTAGTTTTCTTCCGCTGCTGAAAAAGCCATAAAAGCAAATGCCACACAACTTATAGAACCATAATGGATACCTTTGCTACTTCATTCATAAAATAACAGAAAAATATTATAACATATAAACCTATGTAACTGTTGATTTCTCCAAAATGATCTGCACTTTTGTCTTAACATTAACATGAAGATCTTGTGAAAGATAGCGGCCCGGACACACACAGGCAGACACCATTTGCTCCATCACCCACGTCTATTTACACAATTATATACAAAGTCAAGTGCACCGCCACCAAACCCCCCAAAGTCTAGGCTCTCAATAGCCACTCCAAAGTCTAGGCTTTCAATAGCCACTTCCTTCACACACACAACACACGGGCCTCTCCTTGCCTCCTCTGCCTCAACCTTGTCTTCCTCCTCACCCGACTCCAACCTTGATTACAGGGCGGCAGCTCCTTAAGTAGGTGGCTGATTGGTGACCACACCCAGCCACCTGCGACAGTACTCCCCCACTAGCTGGGACCTCCCGGTACCAGCGGACCATTCCGCGAGGACGAAGACGCCTCAGCGCCAAGCAGACACATTGCAGGGTAGGGCCCGAACCTGTAAACAAAATAGAAAAACAAGGGGCAGGGACATTGCCCTGACGCAGCCCCTCGGCTCGTCCTTTCAACTGCGCCAACGTTCTCCGCTCCGATCGGCCCTCTGTTGCTCCCTCTTTCGGCTTTCCCATGCGGTAAGTCCACCTCCCGCACTGCGGGGTTTTCCTCTGCCTCCGCAGAGGCCGGCCCTTCGCGGGACGCACGCACCCAGTGACACGTCCTCCCATGTCGGAGGAACTGGCTTTCCCAAGCCGCTTCCTCCTCCTACTTTGAGACGCCGCAGCGGCGAGGAACTGCTCATTGTAAGAGCGCAGACCCAGCCCCACTGGCGTCCGGAGCTTTACGGGGTCGGTCTCACCTACCTTCCCCACTGTACCTCTCTGTCCAGGAGGTCCTGCAGTGTGCCGATTCTTTCCTGCCTGCGGCTCTCAACCTGACGCCACTGCCATCCCTCCCGAGTCCAGCATCTCCGCCCGGAGGGCACATCGCTTGGCCGGCGGCGACAGCACAAGGCGCAGTTCTTTTTGCAGCTCCTGTAACGCAGCCGCCAAGGAGAGAGAAGCAGCCGGAGGTGGGCTTACCTTGTGAGTGGTTCCACCGACCGACTGCTCTCTATGGGCCTTTCCCTGCGGCCCACTCGGGTTTCC
This sequence comes from Polypterus senegalus, assembly GCF_016835505.1. Taxonomy (NCBI): domain Eukaryota; kingdom Metazoa; phylum Chordata; class Cladistia; order Polypteriformes; family Polypteridae; genus Polypterus; species Polypterus senegalus. The sequence goes on from NC_053166.1 coordinate 52,268,729, forward strand.
TGGGTGCACGGGACGGACATTCCCTGCTCTCGCCTTTGACCAACTGCTGGCAAGAGAACAGGACACACTGTCCAAACCCATGCCTGTATTGAGGAGGAATTTCTGGCTGGCCTTCTCGCTCTCCTCTCTAACTGGAGAGTGTCTCTCTGGGCAGCTCCACTGCTGCTGCGGCTTCCACAGCCCCAGTCTCACCTTCTCTGCAGCACCCGTCCTGGGCTCCGCGTTGGTGGGCCTCCCCTTACTCCCAAAGTTCTTCAACGGACCCCCAATGGTCCATACAGCACTTTGTTGCTGCGGGGTTGGGCGCACGCCACCCCTGCGGCATGTGGGTGGGCTCCTCTGTTGGCCTTTCATAGAACATTTCTGGAATGCAGGTCCCCACCTCGACCCAGGTGGAGCATCCTGCCGGCTACGCCACTGTGAAACATAGCGGCCTGGACACACACAGGCGGACACCATTTGCTCCATCACCCACGTTTACAGTATTTACACAATTATATACAAAGTCAAGTGCACCACCACCAAACCCCCCAAAGTCTAGGCTCTCAATAGCCACTTTCTTCACACACACAACACGGGCCTCTCCTCTCCTCCTCTGCCTCGACCTTGTCTTCCTCCTCACCCGACTCCAGCCTTGATTTCAGGGCGGCGGCTCCTTAAGTTGGTGGCTGATTGGTGACCACACCCAGCCACCTGCGACAATCTACACACAGTATATTAGAAAGACATGGAGCTGGAGACACCAAAAAGCTGTCAAATATACCAAGATCAGCAATATAACTGAGCAAAACAATTAATAAATTGGTAAAGAAAAAACACAAACTCAGTAAGTGGGAGCTCAAGGGGGCTGAAGAAATAAAGGAATGAAAAGATTAATCATAAAGACCTCTGAAGCTGCAAATACAGGACAGGAGACATTGTTGACAAAAAATTAAAGTGTGCTAACGGGCATGGGTAGGTGTGTTTTGCATAATGCTTTTCCTCGTACTATTCTCACATGAGTCTATATTAATATTTCACACTGTGGCATTTACAACAGGAAACTGAAACTACAAGGTAGGTTAAAAACAATTTCTGACAAATTCACATACTGTACATCTTTTCAAAAGAATAGGCAACACCCTGATACTCACTTTACATCAGCAACTTGGACATCCATTTAAAATGAAGGGAAGAAATATTTTATCCACTTAGGGCACTTTGCTGTGGCGCAGCATCATTCTACCTGTGTGGTAGTGTTCTGAGTTGTGAGAAAAGCACTACATAAATGTTATGCATGAATCTTATTATTTAAAATGTAGTTGGCCACAAAGAAATGCTGAGCTTGTAACCGACATGCTCTGATGCCATTGAGAAATGTAGAAAAAGAGAAATACCACTGATTTTAAGGTTACTGTCTTTAAAAAGTGCTCATTCTAGTTTGACAACTATCTAGTATCTACAGTCTGTTTTGTACAAAATACTGTAAATAACCACACAACAGAATGTTGTATCTTTCTTAGCTTTGAAGATTGCTAACTTTTACAATTTTGCATGAAGTACCTGCCTGTAACTGAGTCGGGTGGCAGGATGACAATGCGTCTGGGTGTGGAGGATTGTGATTATTGATTAATTATTGTTTATTGCATATGAGTATTGTGGAGTGGAGGGTGCTATGTGCACTTTATTATTGTTTGAAAATAAATAATTGGACTTTTATCTGGATCTGGCATCTGGTCCAAAGGTTCAAGGGGACAACAGCAACCCCTATCTGTCACAACATATATATATATATATATATATATATATATATATATATATATATATATATATATATATATATATATATATATATATATATACACATACTGTATATACAGTATATATATTGTAGCGGACGGCTGAGTCTCTTGCCCAGCTGGAATGCCTGGAGGATGGAAGGTCCGGAAAAGAGACAGTACCTTCCCTGGCAAACAAGAGGGCAGCCCCAATGGTTTGCATCGGGGTCACAAGATTGGAGCTTAGAAGCTCAACCCTGTTGGGGCCTGTGGCCACCGTCGCCAGGGAGTGCCCGGATGATTCGGGAGTCATGGACTGCAGCACTTCCTACACACCATGAACTGCTGCCGGAAGAGGAACCAGGCACACCAGGAAGTGCTGCAGGGAAGTCATCAAGGAGCACCTTGGGCTCATCCGGGTGAAATACAAAAGGGGCCATCTCACTCCATTAAAGGAGTTGGGGTCGGGAGGAGGAGGACTAAGCTTGCGAGGAGAGGAGTGGAGGTGGCTGAAGATAAAGTGACAAGAAGAGTGAAGAGACAAGTGAAGAGGAGAAGGAAAGAAAACGGGACTGAGTTTATTATTGTAGTGATTTGTGAATTGTGCAGTCTCGCTTCTTGTCTGTGCAATGGACTGTCTTCACAATATATATACATATACATACATATATATATTGTCACAAGAACGACCAGAAGACATTGAGAAGGTTTGGGGAAACCACCCGTATAATTTTTCCTGGCTGCTAAACTAATTCAAAAGAACAGACATGTTCACACAACTGAGTCCAAAACAGAACTGATTTAGTAGAAACAAAATGGCGGCTTTAAAGGCCAGTAAGAGAAGTGATGTCATCAGGACCGGAACCAGAAGTGACGTTGTTGGCTGCCCCAGAGCCGGGCAAGATTTCCCGAGAATGATCTTTAAGGAATCGAGAGAGAGAATTAGTGCACTTTGCCACCCCCTAGTCTGATGTGGAATTACATGTACTCAAACCCTTTAGTTGACTCCTAAACACGTGTGTGTGACAGGGCCCCCCCTCAGCCCAGACCCGTCGGGTCGGGTGACCTGCACCAAGTTGTCGTGAACGCGAGAGAGAGCATTGGCGTTGGTATGGAGAGATCCCTTCTAATGAACGAGCAAGAACTTATAAGGTTGCAGATCAAGGAACCACTTAGTGACTTGAGGGTTGGACTCTTTGTATAGTGCCATCCATTGTAAAGGTGCATGGTCCGTGACAAATGTTAAATCCTGACCCAGGAGGTAGTACCTCAACTGCGTAATCACCCACTTAATCGCAAGAGCCTCTCTTTCTACCACCGCATACCTGGTCTCCTGATCCAGTAGCTTCCGGTTCAGGAACATGACGGGGTGTTCATCATCATTGATGCTTTGGCTAAGCACTGCTTCTAGGCCTGTGTCTGAAGTGTCTATCTGGAGGATTAAAGGAAACAAAAGGTCAGGTGCTTTTGAAACAGGTGCTGATGTCAGGACCCTTTGTAAGTCACTGAATGCAGCTTCTGTTGTATCGGTCCATACCACAACATTGGGAGCCCTCTTATTTGTTAAATCACTCAAGGGCACAGCTCTCTCAGAAAACTGTGATATAAACCGATGGTAGTACCCGGCTAAACCGAGAAATGCTTGGACATGACAAAAACATTTATTTGGATTGATCCGAAGACCACCTTCACCCAGCGTCCATAATACCTCTTGGATGTGCTGTAGGTGTTGCTTCCAGGTGCTGGAATAGATGACGACTTCATCCAGGTAGGCAGCACTATACATCCAGGAAAGCCACAGGAGCCCCATGCAACCTGAATGGAAGAACACAATACTGCCAGTGCCCACTTGGGGTGCTAAATGCGGTCTTAACCTTTGCGGAGTCCGTTAAAGGAACCTGCCAGAACCCCTTAGCCATTTCAAGTGTGGTCAGATATTCTGCCTGTCCAAGCCTTTCAAGGAGGTCGTCCACTTGAGGCATAGGATAAGCATCAAATCGGGAGACCTGATTAAGTCGTCGGAAGTCATTGCAAAACCTCCAACCTCCGTCTGGCTTACTAACCAAGACTATTGGGCTGGACTAGGGACTATAACTTTCCTCTATGACTCCTAAGTCCAGCATGCACTTGATTTCAAGCTCCACTTCAGCTTTCTTTGCCTCGGGAAGATGATAGGGGCGCTCTTGGACTATAACCACCTTGTTCGGTCACAATGTCGTGGGCAATCAGAGAGGTCCTTCCAGGTTTTTCGTCTACCACCTCCGGGATGGATGAGACAACTGCTTTGAGATCTCGCCTCTCTCAGGGATTCGAGTTAGAGCCGAAGTTAAGTGTGTTCGTCTGAGCAAAGAATGAATGGGGCTAGCTGGAGGAGGTATCGGGGGTCCCTTTCCTTCCCTTCCAGCAGATTTACGTGATATATCTACTCGTTTGGGCGATGATTGGGCTGTTTCACCAAACAGTCGACGAGCCCTTTCCTCTCCTTAACTTCATATGGTCCTTGCCAATGGGCAAGTAGTTTAGAATAGAAGGTGGGAACCAACACCATGACCCGATCCCCCAGTTGGAATTCCCGAAGTGCCTGCCATGGTCATATTAGCTGGCCTTCTTTCAAAATGTCCAATATACCCCGGGGTTGTCATGTATATAATAATTCAAAGGGTGAGAACCCCGTCGTGGCTTGGGGGACTTCCCTGTAGGCAAAGAGTATGAGGGGGAGGAGTTGATCCCAATTCCTTCCATCTCCACTGACCACCTTGCGAAGCATCTGTTTGAGAGTCTGATTAAACCACTCCACTAGACTATCGGTTTGAGGTCTTTAAGTGCTCTATTTTAAGTAACTTAGCCTTTTCCTGAACGTCTCCAAGGCAAACAGTGTCCTTTAGGAATGCCAACTCTTGTAAAGACCCCTACCAGTTCCCATGCAATGGCTTTAGAATTAGCTGAGTACAATGGAACAGCTTCTGGATACCGGGTCGCATAATCCCCGAGGACTAATATATACTTATGTCCTCAGGCTGAGGGTTCCAGGGGTCCCATTATATTGACCCCTATTCTTTTGGACGGGACATCAATCAAGGGAAGGGGAACAAGAGGAGCATGGTCCCGCCTACGAATTTGCAGCAGCTGGCACTAAGGACAACAGATACAGAAAGGCAAACCTCCTCGTTAATTCTCTGCCAATAAAATCGGAGCTTCATACACTCTAATGTTTTCTCGGTGCCCAGGTGGCCTCCTAGGAGGTTGGCAAGCACTAACTCACAAAACTGCCACCAGAAAGTTCATGGAATTAGCAACAGCTTCTGCTCCCCACCCTCCTGCTCACTGACCTGATATAATAAATCATTTTCAATAACAAAGTAGGGCCCCTGTGCCTTGGCCGTTGACTAGTATACTGGAACTAGACAAAGGGAGCGGAGTCTGAACCGGTTCTTTCTGAAATCCAAGTTGAAGTCCCCACCCGGAAGCTCGGCCCTGGTACTCTCCCATGATTCATGTCCAGTCCCGTTTTCTTCTGGGATTCTATCATCCTCCTGCCTACACCACTGTCACAAGAATGACCAAAAGACATTGAGAAGGGTTGGGGCAGCCAGCTGTATAATTTTCCCTGGCTGCTAAACTGATTCAAAAGAACAGACATGTTCACACGACTGAGTCCAAAACAGAACTGATTTAGTAGAAACAAGTTGGTGGTTTTAAAGGTCAGTAAGGGAAGTGATGTCATCAGGCCTGGAACCAGAAATGACGTTGTTGGCTGCCCCAGATTTCCCAAGAATGGTCTGTAAGGAATCGAGAGAGAGAATTAGTGCACTAAACCATACCTTTAGTTGTCTCCTAAACATGTGTGTGTGATTATATATATATATATGTGTGTGTGTGTGTGTGTTATTCTTAATATTATTAGCGTGTTAGAAATAACATGCAGTATTTAAAAGAATACAGTACCATGATGTTCTGCAAAGCACATGCTGGGCACTGCATACCATATCCTAATTTAGCATCACACCTGACAAGGCGGTTGGACAACTGAGTAGCTGAGGTGAAAGGGAAGTAACGCATATGAACAGGGCGTATGTCTCATACAATTGCTGATTCAGGATGAAGTTGCTATAAAAAGATGTAATGAGATACTGATCACCTGACCCATGTTGGAAGTGCTGGTGTGCACCTAATACTTGTGTGAAAGAAGACACTGATCACAGGTGAAACGTTAATAAGTAATCAATGGTCCATGTGAATAACTAAAATACTTAACTGAACTGTACATTGTTTATACATTACATTGGTTTAATAAATTAAGACGGTTTATACTTGTCTTCATTTCATAAGAAATGGTTGTCTAACCCCTTATGGAAAAAGAATAACTTCATTGTTTTAGTTTGCAGTTGTTTCTGTCACGCTTAATCTTTGTCAATGTGGCCTGTTAGTTAGTGGAGCCATTTAATCATCTCTCAAGCTTTCAATTCAGAAAAATATGAATGCTAGTACAGTCACTCTTATTGCATTGTTAGTGTGGAGCTTCTAAATCTATACTAATAAAAGGCAAAGCCCTCACTGACTGACTGACTGACTGACTGACTGACTGACTGACTGACTCACTCACTCACTCACTCACTCACTCACTCACTCACTCACTCATCACTAATTCTCCAACTTCCCATTTAGGTAGAAGGCTGAAATTTGGCAGGCTCATTCCTTACAGCTTAAGTTGGGCAGGTTTCATTTCGAAATTCTATGCATAATGGTCATAACTGGAACCTATTTTCGTCAATATACTGTAATAGACTGCAGGTCGATGGCCATGGGAGGCGGAGTTGCGTGTCGCTTCATCATGCCTCCTACGTAAGTACGCAGAGAACAAGGAAGAGCTCCAAAGAGCGCTGAACAAAAAACGCATTTCACAATTGAGAAGGCAGCAAAAGATTATGAAGCGAGTGACACATACAAGCATATTCATAAGTGCAGCTACTGCGGAAACAAAACACGGTGTGAACCGTAAGTTTAAATTAAGTTTATAGACATGCTCCCACTGACGTTTGTCATGCCTACGACGAATACGGTATTCGCGAGATCCAAGTTTAATGAGAAGATACAAGGTATAAACGAGACTTTGGATCACTTTGTAACGGAGTTAAAATTGCTGTAGCAAGAAACTTTTAAGTGCCGGGTTTTAGCTAACATTAAATAAAGTCGTGGACATCACGAGATAGCACGAGCACAGCTGAGAAGCTTCGATGCATGTACTTCGAGTGGCTCACGTCAACTGACTTTGCAGGACTTGAAAAGATTAAATTAAGTTCATACACATGCTGCCGCTAAATATTCGCAGGCAAATCCACAATTTAATAACGGGAATGCCTGTTGAACATCTTACATTCACGAGTACCGATTTGGATGGTGAACACTTCGATGAATGAAACCTGTTATCTTTGCAACGGTTGACAAACACGGAATATAACTTGAACACAACACTTCCTCCAAATACGAACCTGATTGAAAGAAATAAAGATAATCAAATCCTTGATGACTGCAACACTCATAACAGTCACAAAACTATTACATTGACAATCATGTTATTTTTAAAATGTTTCCTTTTCTTAGCACAAGCACAGCTGAGAAGCTTTGATGCATGTACTCCATAATGCATTAAAAAAAATAATGCATTTAATCACACTTTGCATTCCAAGTAAAGGGGAACTTTTGTCAGTGCATGATTTCCTGGGGGCAGCACGGTGGCGCAGTGGTAGCACTGCTGCCTCGCAGTTAGGAGACCCGGGTTCGCTTCCCGGGTCCTGCCTGTGTGGAGTTTGCATGTTCTCCCCGTGTCTGCGTGGGTTTCCTCCGGGCGCTCCGGTTTCCTCCCATGATCCAAAGACATGCAGGTTAGGTGGATTGCCGATTCTAAATTGGCCCGTGTTTGTGTGTGTCCTGCGGTGGGTTGGCACCCTGCCCGGGATTGGTTCCTGCCTTGTGCCCTATGTTGGCTGGGATTGACTCCAGCAGACCCTGTAACCTGTATTCATATTCGGCGGGTTAGAAAATGGATGTACATCGATTACATTGATGCACACATCAGAGCTACAAAAATGTAAGAGTCGGAGGAAAGCGTGTTGCTAGGACTGATCGGAGGCAAATTTCATTTCAAAAGACTACCCGACGGAAGCCTTGATAAAAGCATGGTTTTGTGCAAACTGTGCAAAAAGGAGTCTGCATACCACCGAAGCACTTCAACCTTACTGTACCATCTAAATGCAAAACATGTTACAACGAGCACAGAAACTGTGTATGCTGTTAGCACTAGCAGTACGAGTTTGAGTACCAACAAAAGGTGTTGGCAGCCCAAAACTGATGAAATGACTGGCTTCAGGACCAAAATGAATAAGTCAACATCGATGAAACTTATAAATTCTCTCGCAAAATGGATTGCTTTGGACTGTAGACCACTAATAGTGGTGGAAGATGGGGGGTTAGAAAATGTGCTACAGTTAGCGTCAGGTGATCCAACTTTCCAACTGCCGTGCCAAAAGACTATTTCAAGTAAAATTCAACAGCTTTATGACACTGAAAAGCAAGCAAAATTAGATGCATTACAGAAAGCGGACTTTTTGGCTCTTACTGGGGATCATTGGACTTCTGTGACCGTTAGTAATTCTAATTACATCTAATTACAAAATGTTCAATTATCACACTGTTTTAGCCTAATGTACAAAATAATTTTGGCTAAGGTTACTCAAAGTTTAAAGGTGAAGCTGGTAAAATTGCCTTTTATGTTTCTGCCTTATTTTTTTAAGAAGAAAAACTGCACTTTATGTTGAAATTTTTGTTATTATTATTTAAAGACAATACCATTCTGAACATGTACTTAAAATACCACTTTATTTTTAAGTCTGCCCAATTTTAGCCAGGGATGATATTTTTGTTTCTGTTTTTAATTGAAATGCAGTTTAAATGCATTTTTTTTTCAGAAATTAAAAGAGCTTGAGTTTACAATATTCATGTCCATGTCTATTATTTGATTCTGTCGCCCACTAAAATCCTTTTAAATTAAAAAAAAAACATTTGCGCTTTGGGACAAATTTTCTTGTGCGATTAATTATTACACAGCCTCTAATTAATTAGATTCATTTTTTTAATCGAGTCCCACCCCTAATATATATATATATATATATATATATATATATACAGTACAGGCCAAAAGTTTGGACACACCACCTCATTCAATGTGTTTTCTTTATTTTCATGACCATTTACATTGGTAGATTCTCACTGAAGGCATCAAAGCTATGAATGAACACATGTGGAGTTACTGTATGTACTTAACAAGAAAAGGTGAAATAACTGAAAACATGTTTTATATTCTAGTTTCTTCAAAATAGCCACCCTTTGCTCTGATTACTGCTTTGCATACTCTTGGCATTCTCTCGATGAGCTTCAACAGGTAGTCACCTGAAATGGTTTTATTATTTATTATTATTTAATTTGTGTTCATTCATAGTTTTGATGCCTTCAGTGAGAATCTACCAATGTAAATGGTCATGAAAATAAAGAAAACACATTGAATGAGGAGGTGTGTCCAAACTTTTGGCCTGTACTGTATGTAGATATGTATATATATATGTGTATATATATATGTAGATATGTATATGCATATATATGCATCTATATGTGTGTGTGTGTGTGTGTGTGATCTACATACTGTGAAATAAACGAACCACACACCGTGACGTTACCTGGTAGGTAACCACCCATACAGTCAGATTGTAATTCAGACTATGAATGCCTTGAATGTAATTACCCCGATCTGCATGTCAAATAAACAAACCACACGCCGTGGCACAACATAAGAGGCTTCGCTGCTGACGCCCGAGGTTCGATTCCCGAGAGGTAGTGCAGTGAGTGTGTACGCCTGATAAGCCCAGAATTAGGGCGAAACATGTGTTGCGTACTATTTTGCATTATTTGACAGTAAAAACTATTTCAACCATATATATATGTGTGTATATGTGTATATATATGTATTTATGTATATATATGTGGAAATATGTGTATATACATAGAGTATATTTATATATATGTGTGTATGTATATATGTAGATATGTGTATATGTATATGTGTTATTGTGTATATATGTTTATATGTGTGTGTGTATGTATGTATGTATGTCTGTATATATATATATGTATATGTGTATATGTGTATACTGTATATGTTTATATGTGTGTGTGTGTGTGTATATATATGTATATATACAGTAATCCCTCCTTGATCGCGGGGGTTGCGTTCCAGAACCCCCCGCGATAGATGAAAATCCACGAAGTAGAAACCATATGTTTGTGTAGTTATTTTTAGATATTTTAAGCCCTTATAAACTCTCCCACACTGTTAACATTATTAGAGCCCTCTATACATGAAATAACACCTTTTAGTCAAAAGTTGAAACTGTGCTCCATGACAAGACAAAGATGACAGTTCTTTCTCACAATTAAAAGAATGCAAATAGATCTTCTCTTCAGGAGCAGAGAATTGCAGAGAATTTCAGAGAGAGAGAGAGAGAGAGAAAGCGCTCGCAAAGAAAAGCAAACAATCAAAAAATACGTGTGCTTTTAAGTTTGCCGCGGCATTTTTAGAGGAGCGTCAGTATCTTCTAAGCAAACAGCCTCTATGCAAACAGCACCTCTGCTCACATCTCCTCCGTCAGGCGCAGAGAACGTCAGAGAGAGAGAGCGAGATTAAAGCAAACCATCAAAAAATCAATAAGTTTGCTTTTGGAAGCACTGCGATAAAGCGGCATTTCTCAGAGGTGCATCCGTGTCCACTAGGCAAACAGCTTCTGTGCAAACAGCACCTCCGCTCACATCTCCTCCATCAGGCGCAGAGAACGTCAGAGAGGGTGAGATAGAGGCAGAGACAAGCAAACAATCAAGCTCCGCGCGGGCTGCATATCTTATAGCATTGAGGAGTTTTAGTTAATATGTAATACATGCTCTGATTGGGTAGCTTCTAAGCCATCCGCCAATAGCGTCCCTTGTATGAAATCAACAGGGCACACAAACTGAGGAAGCGTGTAGCATAAATTAAAAGACCCATTGTCCGCAGAAATCCGCGAATCAACGAAAAATCCGTGATATATATTTAGATGTGCTTACATTTAAGATCCGCGATAGAGTGAAGCCGCGAAAGTCGAAGCGCGATATAGCGAGGGATTACTGTATATATATATATATGACAGCAACACTCATAACAGTGACAAAACAATTACATTGACAATCATGTTAAGTTATTTTTAAAATGTTTCCTTTTCTTTTTCATTAATTCTTTAATACATTATTACTGCGCTGCGAAGCACGGGTGTTTTGCTAGTTTTAAATATAATAATTATTGACATTGTACTTTTGTGTACAGACTCTCCATGTGATAGACTACTCTATAAAAGATTCAGGCATGTCTTCTGCCTGCTGAGAGGACATAGACTGGGAAATACAGCTCAGCATGACAAGTTGTTCATTTCAAAGTTGCAATGGAAAACGTTAGTCAGTGAGTCGGAGTGCAGCAAGGTAGACATGGTGTGAGCCTGTTACAAGAATGTTTTTTATCAAACATGTTTAGCACAGTCATGCACATTTGGGTTTGTGGGGTTATTCATATACTGACATGAAACTCCCCTGTATTTGTGCGATGCACTTTTCAGTTCCATGTTCCTCTAGTCAGGCGTGTTATTAATCAATTCCTTTCCTTGCACCTTTCCTATACACAGGTAATTTTCCCAGTCACAGAGAAACCATTTGATATTTTCAGTGTGCAGCTGTGCCATTCAAAACGATAATAAATTGCAATCTCCACCCCCCGACCCCATCCAGTTTTGAAGTTTCAGGAAAATTGTCAGCTCCACTTCACTTTGCACCAGCTGCTTTAATAATGATAAATTCTTTTTCTTGTGTTCATTCCTGCTTTCTTGTGACTTAAAATCAAATTAATCTGAAAATCTAATATTGCAATTCATTTATATTTGTCACATTCCTAGTTCAAATGAAATAAAAGGACCAGAAGAGTGAAGAGTATACTTTCTGAAATTACCCCACTTATCAAGTAAGTCAAACATGAAATTCAATATAACTTAAATGCAACACTAAAAATACTGGGGATGGCTGGGGTTACAAATCCTCCAATTACATGTTCCAAGTGGAGGAACACTTTCATTTTCCACATGGAGCACTAAAAAGAGTTTATTCAGGTGAAGTCAGTGGCAAATGAGGAAAGGGAAAAACTGTCTATTCATCAATCTATCCATCCATTTCCTAAATTTGCTTTTCTAATTACAGTGTTACGAAGAACTAACACTGGATGGGATGCCATAGCATACATAATAATACATTTACTCTCAATAATGCAGGAACTTTTAAAAGTCAACAGAGAAGCTAACATGCAAATTGTTAAAGACGTCAGAGAAAACTGGATTAATAAACAAAAAGGAGAACACATAACAACAACAACAACAACATTTATTTATATAGCACATTTTCATACAAACAGTAGCTCAAAGTGTTTTACATATTAAAGAATAGAAAAATGAAAGACACAATTATAAAACAAAATAAATCAACATTAACATCGAATAAGAGTAAGGTTCAATGGCCAGGGGGGACAGAAAAAACAAAAAATAACTCCAGACGGCTGGAGAAAAAAATAAAATCTGTAGGGATTCCAGACCATGAGACCGCCCAGTCCCCTCTGGGCATTCTACCTAATATAAATGAAACAGTCCTCTTTGGATTTAGGGTTCTCACGGAAGGGCTTGATGATGATGATGGTCACGTAGACTTCTGCCTTTTAATCCGTCCATCATTGTTTGAGCATCACGATGCTTTGAGTAGGTGTTGGTGGCGCAGGCCACCACCACAAAGAAACCGGAAAAAGAAACAGAAAAGAGAGTAGAGGTTAGTACCGATTTTAGAGCCACCATGAATAGTTATTTTGAGGAGATTGAACATATAGAGTATCAGGATTAAGTTAAATTACGATTAAAATGAAGTTATAAAAAGGCCATGTTAAAGTAATGTGTTTTCAGCAGTGTTTTAAAGTGCTCTACTGTATCAGCCTGGCGAATTCCTATTGGCAGGCTATTCCAGATTTTAGGTGCATAGCAGCAGAAGGCCTTTGTAAAGCCTGCAAATAGGTCAGTGATTGAACTCAAATCTTTGGGCCTCTGAGGCAAACAACACTAACCATTGCACTGTCCTTGCGGACCTCTGGCTTCACTTAATAGCTTATCTTTTTCACACAAGCACTTGATGGAGGTGTGGGTTAATGGGTGGCAAATTCAGCCTGACTAAAGCAATTGTAATCCCCACCACTGGTGCCTGCCCCCTAAATGAAGTAATCTGAAGATTACACAGTATAATTCACATTATGAACAGGTCATAATATCAGATTGTCCATTATCACCCTCTTAGTGACAGACTATTCTCTATAGTGTGTCACAAAAATGGACAAAAAGCCACAGAAAGGTTTGAGGCAGCCACCTGTATATTATTTCCTTGCTGCAAAATAGGAATAATAATTGTACTTATGTGTAAAGATCAGAGTCCAAAACAGAATTGACTTGATAGCAAAAATATGGTGGCTTTAAAGGCAAGCAGAGGAAATGACATCATCAATAGGGCCGGTACAAGAAGTGGTGTAATCAGGGGCTTAAGCGGAAGTGACGTCATCGATGGGGCCAGAACCAGAAGTGGTGTCATCAGGACCAGTGCCGGAAGTGATGTCATCAGGGAGGGTCAGGCGGAATTTTCCATAACTGGTCTGCAGAGAAGCGAGATAAAGAGTCAGTGTACTCCGCCACCCCCTGGTCTGGTGTGGAATTACTCTTGCTCAGGCCCTTTAGCTGCCTCCCATGTGCACGTGTGTGACAAGTGTAAGTGCAGTTCTCTTGGGTGTTTATCTCTGACACGTCCACTTCAGCTCCTGGTTACTTTTTCTACAGAACAAGCCAGGGACAGTAGATAGATGTCTAGAAAATAGTGTCTTGGATCTTAATCCTGCACGTCTGATATCCATGCGGAGTCTTCATAATCTCTTTAGATCTGCCCGGATTATCTGGCACAGATTAGTTTAATCAGTAACTTTCAGATTCTCCCGGTGTGGTTATATGATGCATTAGTGTCTTGTTCAAGTCTGGTTCTTGCCTTGTGTCCAATGCTGTGGGGTAGAACTTGGGCACCCCGACCCAGAACTTTATTATGGGAATTTATTTATGTTATGTCTTATTACATTTGTAAACAACAGAATTTCTAATCTTGTGACTCACAGCACATTTTGAGTGCTTTGTTGGATATTTTCATTATCGTAATGGAAACTTACCCCTGAAAAATTCCTCTTCTGAGGACTGTACATCTTGGTTTTGGTAACACCTTCCTTTCAAATGTTTATGCTGAATGAGGCATGTCCACCCTCACCTGAATATAACATCTTTGTGTTAGGCCAGCCAAGTATCCATCTGGGATTCACTCAGGGTCCACCCATTTATTTCTGTCTTAGAATATGTTTATTTTAGAGTCAACAAATCAAATCAAATGGTGCAGACAGTTAGGCACCTTCTAGTGTCCTTCTCTTTCTTGATCAATGACATGGCGGCAGTGTTAATGTCTTCTCAAAGAGCTACTACACAAAGCAAATCAAATAGTTGCAGGCTTAAATCCCATTCTGGGTCATTGCATCTGTCCTCTGCATGGTTATGGTTAACTTGTATTGTAAGTATTATATACATAAAAATAGTTTAATTATCTATGTAACTTTCATGGAAGACAAGAGGTACTATTGCCTTACAGACCTGAACATCTGGGCTTGAATCCTGTCTTGCCTACTTGTCTTGGAAGGGATGAATAAGCTCTCAATGCCCACTTGAGTCTTCTTCCTAATACCCAGGGTAAAGATCTACACATTGGGCTAGCTAGTGGTATTTAATTGGCACTATATAAGTGCAGAGGTGGGTAGAGTAGCCAAAACTTGTACTCAAGTAAGAGTAGCATTACTTCAAAATAATATTACTCAAGTAGAAGTAAAAAGTAGTCATCCAAAAAAAAAGACTAAAGTACTGAGTAACTGTTTGATCATAATAAATGATTTATTTTTTAGAAATGTAATAAGACAGACAAAGATATAAAATAATGTGCAAATTTTTCTATCTCCAAATAATAAAGTAAAAAATTAGTAAAAATAAATAACATCTTTACAAAATAAAAGATGCACAAATAACACAAAGTTCCAAATCTTAGTTTTTCACAACAAAGCTTTTGATGCCGATACCTACAGTTGGTAACATGTATGTTTGAAAAGTGCAAACTACTTACAGTGACAAGATATCCTGTACACTGACAGTATAATACTGCAAATTCACTTGCCCTCCAAATAGCGCAGCTGATAGAAATAACATTAGAATAAGGCAGCTTGTGCAGGTACAAGAAGTCTCCCTTTACCATGACTGTCTGTGCCTGTGCATGTTTGGTTAAAACGTGCTTGTTCTTCACTCAGTGAAGTGATGGTTAAGCTTCAGCAGGAGTTGGCTCTTGTTTGTCATGTACAGTTGAACCTTGGATTATGAGTAACTTGGTTTGTGAGTGTTTGGAAAGACGAGCTAAAATTTGTAATACATTTTGACTTGATAAACGAGCGAGGTCTTGCAATACGAGTAGTCCGTATAAGCTTTGTCTGACGAGCGTCATGTGATCACAACTGAGCTGATGGTTCTTCTGTCTCTCGCTGCAGGATTGTGGGCAATCGTCAGTCAGCATGCCTCACTCATATAGTCAACATCCGTATGACAGTATACTGTTTACTACAGCATTGTGACCACATGTGTGTGCTGTGACATGTGAGTCCCTGTCTTGCACCCCAAAACATGAAGCTGAGTCTTAATACTTTAGCGACACCATCTTTATTCAGCTTGAAACAGGAGCAGCGCGGTTATTTATTGTAGCGGGATCTGCCACTCTACTATACTGTACACAGACACAGCAGTCAGGCAGCGTCATGGCCACGTTAGTGGCCAAGTAATACTGTGCCCTGCGCATTTATAATGTTCCTTGTTCCTTGTATCACCCATCAATGGCAGGTGCTTATAGTATGATCGCGATCTTTTCGGATTCACTT
The DNA here is from genome assembly GCF_016835505.1 of Polypterus senegalus. Lineage (NCBI taxonomy): Eukaryota > Metazoa > Chordata > Cladistia > Polypteriformes > Polypteridae > Polypterus > Polypterus senegalus. The sequence goes on from NC_053166.1 coordinate 52,284,632, forward strand.
TTACAGCGAACTGCAAGAGCACTGGGTGCCTGTAGTTGCTTCAGGAAGGCTCTTCCGCCTGTCATCCTGTTGGGTGAAATCCACAAGAGTTTAGAAACTCACTCACACCAGCCATGAATCTTTTCAAAGGTAAAGTGCAGGTTAATTTGTTTTATGTATTTTTACTTTATATTTTTTACTAATCATTTATATATGAATAGTTCTGGGTTGTGGAATGAATCATCTGAGTTTCCATTATTTCTTATGGGGGAAATTCGCTTTGATATACGAGTGCTTTGGATTGCAAACACGTTTCCGGAACGAATTATAAACCGAGGTTCCACTTGCATTCTTTCTTTCCCTGTCTGCTGTCTGTGAGGAATTTGTGCAGCTAAGCCGCCACATTTTGTGTGTGGTCATGTGACTGCATGGCTACGTCTGATTTGTGAAACTGAGTCATGTGATTATTGTTGCTACGCCTGATTAGTGAAATGGAGTCTTGTGATTATTATTGCTATGTCTGATTGGTGAAACAGTCATGCAGTAGATCCACTGGCGGTAAATGGAAAAAATGTAATGATTCAAGTGTTGCCCAATGTAGCGGAGTAAGAGTAGTGTTTCTTCTTCACAAATGTGCTCAAGTAAAAGTAAAAAGTATGGTGCAGTAAAACTACTCTTAGAAGTACAATTTTTTTAAAAAGTTACAGAAGTAAATGTAATGGAGAAAATGTAACTCGTTACTACCCACCTCTATATAAGTGAGAGTGCTCCTTGATGGAGTGGTATCTGTTTTATATGCAATGCTTACTTCATTGCTGAATTGATAACAGTTATTCAAAAATGGGCTGGTATGTGGATGAATGGAATTCTCTTCTGAAGTTTATTTGAGAGACATCCATGCTTATAATATTAGAGGTCATTCTTTCCAAACAGCAATGCAAAAATACTGCACACTCTTCTAGACTGCATTATGCTGTCATGTGTTAACTCGTCCCCTCTTTCAAATGACTTCATGATTGTATATTTGGTTGACACTAATCCAATGTAATTGGCAACACCAGTGGCCAGAATAACTGATTACATGCATTTGTTATGATAGGACCTCAGGCTGGTCATGTGACTTACCCTACATAGAGTAAAAGTCAAGAGAGGTGGTAGTAAAGCTTTATAAACCACTTCTGAGACCACGTTTGAAATAATGTGTGCAGCTGTATTCTCTTTATTGTGAGAATGACATGACACTGCTTGATAAAGTTCACAAAAGAGATGTTAGAAGTGTGTAGGGTGTGAGCCATGATCAGAAATTGAGAAATTTGAACTTAAGTAAACAGATATTGAGAGTAAAATTTTAGAAATATTTAATTTAAAAAGGAATGAATTAATATGCATTTTGGAAGTTACTTCATGGGAAAGTTTGTAAAAAGGAAAATTGAGATTGAAATGAAGCCCGTTAGGAATAAATGTTAGATAAAATATTTCTTCATATCTCTCTGTCTTCTGTTTATTTCTATAGTAATGACTCAGTAACTGATGTTAAAATTATGCAATGTTCAATACTAATAACTGGAACTACTTTTTTAAAGAAGGCATTTGTAAATGTGATTATGCACTTATCTGTACATTGATACTGTGTGAGTTCTCCTCAGAGTATTCAAGTTTTCTTCCCACACCTCAGGTTAGGAGTGACTCTAAAATGGCCACCAGTGAGACTGAGTGGGGATGTGTGCTCTGTATATAATGGACTAGGTCCTTGTTCAGGATTATTTCCTACCTTTCCTTGAGTGCTGCCAGGATAGACTATGGGTCCCTACAAATCTAATTTGAATTAGATTAGATTGAATGAATTTATGTATTGTGTATTTATCTATGCAGTTATCCAGCTTTACATAATTCAGTTATATTGCAATAATGCTCATATTACACTATCAGTGTAAAGAAGACTAACTGTGCCAAAATTAAATAAATTACATTCATTTTTTCAGATTACATACCAAACTGAAATACAATACAAAGGCATATTATATCTACTCTCTATGTATAAAATCCTAAGCCTAAATGTGCAACTATTTTATGTGACTGTTGTCACAAAACTGAGACATACTCGAAGAAGTTTTGGGGCAGCCACCCGTATATTTGGTATCCTGGCTGCAAAATCGTTTCTTTCACCAACAACAGCACTGATGTGCATACAAACGAGTCCAAGACAAGACTGAGGGTAAGGGGAAAAAGGGCAGGCTTTTAAAGGGGAAGACAGGAAGTGAGGTCATGGGAATCGGGCACGTGTTCGTCACTCATTGGATCAGGCCCGGACGTGACATCAGGGGCGGCGTCTGTTGGTTCTGTCTCCATTGGTTCGGTCCCGGAAGTGATGTCACGAGAGCCAGGTGGAGTCTCCCAGGGATGGTCTACAGGGAAGTGAGAAAAAGAGTCAGTGCACTCTGCCACAGCCCGGCCTGTCTCAGAACTGCCATCACTTAAGCCCTTTAGCTGCCTCCCATGCGCACGTGTGTGACACTGTCTATGCCAGGTTTATTGTCATGCTTTAAACCGGGCTTATTTTAAAACCTACATATAAATGTTTGGTATCATTCTTTTCAGAATTTATTGAACTTTAATATGATGTTGTTAGATTTTCATATTCTTAATCCATTTTTAAATTATAAACTAAAAAATATCAAGAACTCACGTCCCACAAGACAAGACTTAACCAAGAGTGCCAAGAGACTTAACCACGCCAGAAATAAAAGACAAAGAGTAGGACAGCTGCTGTACTGGCTTATAAATGAAGCACCACATGAGATGAATATCGCACGGCACGGCACGGCATGGGACAGCACAGCAGCAGCAGCAAGCCAGCAGCTAATCGAGCAAAGAGGAGGTAAAAAAACCTGTATTTGTTTCCCATTGTATCACTGTTTAAGAGGGGGTTTCGGAAGAGTGACCACATCTCCTTGGGGTGCTCAACTCTCTGCAGTTCGCATACCAGGAGAAGGTGGAAGCGGAGGATGCCATCATCTACATGCTACACCGATCCCCCTCTCACTTAGACAGAGGCAGTGGTGCTGTAAGGATTATGTTTCTGGACTTCTTTAACGCCTTCAACACCATTCAACCTCTGTTCCTTAGGGACAAGCTGAGAAGATTCATACCTGGTGGCATGGATCGTGGACTATCTTAAAGACAGACCTCAGTATGTGCGTCTCGAGAACTGCAGGTCTGACATTGTGGTCAGCAGCACAGGAGCGCCACAGGGGACTGTACTTTCTCCGGTCCTGTTCAGCCTATATACAGCAGACTTCCAATATGACTCGGGTCCTGCGACGTGCAAAAGGTTGCTGATGACACTGCTATTGTGGGCTGCATCAGGAGTGGGCAGGAGGAGGAGTATAGGAAACTAATCAAGGACTTTGTTAAATGGTGTGACTCAAACCACCTACAACTGAACACCAGCAAAACCAAGGAGCTGGTGGTGGATTTTAGGAGGCCCAGGCCCCTCATGGACCCCGTGATCATTAGAGGTGACTGTGTGCAGAGAGTGCAGAAATATAAATACCTAGGAGTGCAGCTGGATGATAATTTGGACTGGACTGCCAATAGTGATGCTCTGTGCAAGAGAGGACAGAGCCAACTATACTTCCTTAGAAGGCTGGCGTCCTTCAACATCTGCAAGAAGATGCTGCAGATGTTCTATCAGATACAACAACAACATTTTTTTATATAGCACATTTTCATACAAACAGTAGCTCAAAGTGCTTTACATAATAAAGAATAGAAAAATAAAAGACAATAAGAAAAACAAAATAAATCAACAATAATTAACATCGAATAAGAGTAAGGTCCAATGGCCAGGGGGGACAGAAAAAACAAAAAAAAAAACTCCAGACGGCTGGAGAAAAAAATAAAATCTGTAGGGATTCCAGACCAAGAGACCGCCCAGTCCCCTCTGGGCAGATGGTTGTGGTGAGTGCCCTCTTCTACGCGGTGGTGTGCTGGGGAGGCAGCATAAAGAAGAAGGACGCCTCACGCCTGGACAAACTGGTAAGGAAGGCAGGCTCTATTGTAGGCACGGAGCTGGACAGTTTGACATCCATGGCAGAGCAACGGGCACTGAGCAGGCTCTTGTCAATAATGGAAAATCCACTGCATCCACTGAACAGGATCATCTACAGACAGAGGAGCAGCTTCAGTGGCAGACTGCTTTTTTTTTATTGCTCTTTAATTTAATATTGTTTTTATCAGTATGCTGCTGCTGGAATTTGTGAATTTTCCCTTGGGGATTAATAAAGTATCTATCTATCTATCTATCTATCTATCTATCTATCTATCTATCTAATATCTATCTATCTATCTATAGATAGATAGATAGATAGATAGATAGATAGATAGATAGATAGATAGATAGATACTTTATTACCCTCAAAGGTAATTGCAGGGTTACAGCAGAAGGTGTAATATGGTACAAATATGCATATAACAAGAATTTTAATAATCTTAAGCATGCTAAAAATATGCAAGTACACATATAACAAGAATTATCTTTAAGCAAATTAACAAATTATAGGTGTAGCTGCATTTTCCCAAAATGACCAAAGTTCACCAGCTCTAGCTTAAAAAATGGGATTCAACAAAAGTGCGACGTTAAAATGATTTCACAGACAAAGTATCTTTGTTTTTAAAAGTGTTTGTTAAAATTCAAAGTAAAACAGTTCACACAAAAGAGAGAAAATTGAAATAGCAAAAAAAAGAAAAGTTCTTGTTAAGAAAAGTTCTGTTCAAAGCTTAAATCTTTTTACATTTCAAATCGTAAAAAATCACTTCAAAACATGTCTGAACCATTTCAAAATGGTCAGAAAACTGTATGCTTATCCCATTTCTGAACTGAAAATGGGTCTTTTAAGTCCCTGTGTATTGAGACCTATTTTAAACAACAACTGACTCATTTAACACACTGTACCTTAGTTATAGCAAGATACTAACCTTCAGGAGGAAGAGACTATACCAGGGGTGGACAATGTCGGTCCTGGAGAGCCGCAGTGGCTACAGGTTTTCATTCCAACCCAACTGCTTAATTAGAAATCAATCCTTGCCAATCTCAGGCCTTATTTAATTTTATGGCTTGTTAGTCAGCAATGTAAGGTTCTTATATCGTAGATTTTTTTCCTTTTCATGGATGTCATCCAAATGAGTTGAAGCTTAAAACGTATCATTTTCAGTCTGCCACATTTTTCTATTAAGTTTTTATTAAATCAAACAGTGCATGATGAACACACACAGATGTAAATGAAAACAAGCAAGATGGAGAACTGCTGGCTGCTTTGTCATTTACAACTCATTACTAAATAAGGAGCCATTAAAAACACTGAATGCAGCTGTTTAAGATTGAAATAATTAAGGGTGGGGGACCTTAACAAGCGAGACCACTAAAATGAAGCATCAAAATGTCACTTAAGCAATAAGTGCTTCATCAGCAATAACTGACTTCTCATTAAGAAGCTGGGTTGAAACAAAAACCTGCATCCACCGTGGCTCTCCAGGACTGACATTGCCCACCCCTGGACTATACCATTGTCTCTGACTATGAAAAAAATTTATATTCTATTCTAATTAAGCAAACACTAATATGAGTTTAGTTTCCTCCGGGTGCTCCGGTTTCCTCCAACAGTCCAAAGACATGCAGGTTAGGTGCATTGGCGAACCTAAATTGTCTGTAGTGCGTGCTTGGTGTGTGGGTGTGTGTGTGTGTGTGTGCCCTGCGGTGGGCTGGCACCCTGGCCAGGGTTTGTTTCCTGCCTTGCATGCTGTGTTGGCTGGGATTGACTCCAGCAGACCCCGGTGATCCTGTAGTTAGGGTTGGATACTGGATGGATGGATAATATGAGTTTAACTTTAAGCTTTAACTTTCTAAGACTGGTTCTTACAATAGGTTTTTACTACGTGTGAAGTGTTTAGAATTGTCCATACTTATAAGTTACAGTTTCACAGTTCAGGATGTCAGTTATTGGCAGAGTATATTGCACATGACATCTTTGATTGGTAAGATATCTGCTAGACCAGCACAGTACTATTCAGTAAACAGGAAACAATACTATCTCAGCAAAGGTGGGACTCATTGTTGAGCCTGAAGTGTAGGAACTACCTCACATAGTGCTCCTTGGAACAATGCAGATGTCTCACTCTGTTACTAAATGTGCTCCCCTGCTTAGCCAAAACCTCATACAGGGAATGACAGTCATTGTCCAGGATAGTAAGCCACTTCCTGACTTCCTCTGTTCTATCACTTGTTGCAGCGAACTAGCTTTTTTAATTTGCTTGTTTTGTCTGTTGGCATCACCTGCACTAATGCCTTATCCCCAGCACAACAAATGCGTAGAAGATTAAACTGGCCACTACAGACTGGTAGGAAATAGATAAGAATAATCTGCATACACCAAATTACCACAGCCTCCTCAGCAGATAGAGGCCACTCTAACCCTTCTTGCGTACAGTTTCTGAGCTTGGACTCCACTCAAGCCTGTCCTGCAGATGTACCCTAAGGTATTTAAATGTCCTCACTGCCTCCACATCTTAATCATCAATAAGAACAGGGGGCAGAGTGGACTTGACTCTCCTGAAGTCTACAATAATCTCCTTTGTGTCACTGATGTTGAGCTGCAAGTGGTTTGGTTTCCATCATTGAAACAAAGTCCTTCACAAGTGTTTTGTGTTTATTCTCCTGTCCAATTGATACAACCAACTATGGCTGTGTCATTGCAAAAGTTCTGCAGGTGGCATGCTTCAGTATTGTATCTAAAGTCTGAAGTATACAGGATAAACAGGAAGGGAACCAGTACAGTTCCCCATGGAACCCTTGTGGTACTCTTGAACATGTCTGGTAGTCAGTTCTTAAGATGTACAAATTGTAGTCTATCAGTTAAGTAATCAATTCTCCAGGACATTGTGGTAGCATCAACCTTCACTGACCAGAGCTTCACCCGCTGAAATGTGGGATGTATGGTGATGAATGTACTAGAAAAGTAAAAAACCCAATATCTTCACCATATTAGCCTGTTTCTCCAGATTGGAATGGACTCTATTCAGTAAATAGATGACAACAACATGCACCCCTATGTGGTCTTGATTGGCAAACTGCAAAGGTTCCAGGGCTGTCCTGCCCAGGGGTGGCAAGTGAGCCAATATTAGTGATAATTAGTCATGATGTGTTCATACATTATCAGCATACTGAATGGTTACACTGCCACTACTATCTAAAGTCCAGCAGAACATAAGTAAATCCTGAACCCCCATGTGTTTTTCCCTGGCAGTTGAGACCAGAAATTTGACAGTTAACAGAAAACAGACTGATAAAGAGCCACAAAGGCATTTACATTCTGATAAAAGTTTAAGACACCCAGCTCAGCTTGCTGATCTGCAGTTTTCCCTTGATGGGGCCAACAATATTTTCCATGCTGTCATGTGTAAGCAAGCGGTTGAGTTCTGATTTCGGATTTGCCGATCATAAACTGATAAGGCTGAGAGCTGTCAAATGAGTAGAATTAAACATGACCAGAAGCAGAGGGTTAGCATCTTTTGGTTGGCTTTATATGAATCTCAACACACACCAACAACCCAGTTTACAAACCAAAGTAATTATGTTAATTGGATTTTACAAGACCACCAGAAACTGTGTGATGGCTCTACAACAAATCACAAGTAAATGGGTGCATACTAAGCTAGTGATAGGCATATTAAAAAGACTTCTTTACTGGGTACACATAGGGAAACATGTGCACACAGCTGCCCTTCAAACATGGCCCAAATCTGGACACGTCATGTACAAAAACATATGTGTACACACAGATGTCTGAACACATACACACAAGTGCAACCTGCTCCCACACATTCACGAAATCAGAGTTGCTGGGAACAGCTAATCTGTTGAGATGGCGAAGGCCCAGCAAGTATTCATTTACAATTCCACAAGGAAGCTGAAAAGTGATGACAACTAAAAAGGCGTCCTAACGCATGAGTCGTTACACTTAGAAGTCACTCACATTAGTCATGATAAGCACAGCGCCGTTTAGCTAAACTATCTTGGAAGCATTTATCGATTAGCAGTGATGCAAAGCTTAATGCCTGCTGCTGAATGCGCTGCCCACCACTTTTGAGAAAGAGCCACAAGTGCCATAAAATGCAGTTTAATACAGAATAATTTGTCAACTGGAATAGGTTCTTTCAAATGACAGATTTGCAGAGAGGCATTGGCCTCCAGAGACAAACTGTCACAGGCGCACTTCCATATGCAAATGTGATCGCTTTTCAGACAGTGGATGTATGTGGAAAACAGTGATGTCCCTGCCAGGACCCTTCACTGTATTTTGCCAACTTACCAACATGTACAATTTCAATGAAGACAGGAAGATGGATTTTGGGTTTGTGTCTGTCTCGTTGGCGTACAGTGCTGCAGTATTAATCCAGAATCCAGACTCCATCCATGCTATTATTTCAAGAGATGAGGCAATCGTTTTTGTTGCTGAGAGGGCTTTACAGATATTCCAAGGACATGCATTCTCATTTTAATAGATCTTGTTTGGCTTGGTGATTTCAGCATTGCAAAGCCAGGTCGGTACTAGATGAGCCTGTATGGCCTCACCTCAGTGTACGCTAATATACGTGTGTGTTCTAACAATAGCATGATACAGCCCTGTCTGTTACACTGATGGGTGGCTCTTAAAAGGTCAGGTGAGTACTTGCCACCAAGGCATTCTTCCTCTAATCTCTGTCTCTCTCTCGGGTTTCTCGTGATCTTTGTCTTCTCCTACTTCCCCGTGCCAGTGTCATTTGCCGACTCTAGACTCATTTTGGAACAGCCTTTTAACCTCATATGGGTTTCACTTCTAGGCTACATGCCCAAATCACTTCTCTGAAGCTGCAGGCCTTTTTATGATTAAATTGCAAACATGACTCCTGACCTACATGTAAATGTTCAGGCCTTAATCACTGTTTCTGGGCTGTCTCCCTTTCTTGTAAGGGTTCCACTTAACATAAATAAGATCTCTGTGCTGCCAACTGTTAGCTAAGAGGTGTTTTGGTGGCTTCATACATTTTTCCAATGTGGTACCCTTTTGAAAATCAGCAACAGTGACCCTCATAGCAGGTGTATGCCCATAATGGCTTTAAGAGGAACTCTCTAATCACTGTGAGGGATGGTCAGGACACCTCCTTAATGGAAAGACAGAGGGAGATGGCTCATGTATGGTGCTGTCTCCACCAAGCTGCTTTTGGGCAGCCCCCCGTAGGGTGCCACAGCACCTTGGATTCCCACAGGGCTGTATGGGAACTGGTATTTGTTGGATCAGCCCAGTTGGGTTCCGGGGGTGCCACCAGGGGATGTTGCAGGGACTGCTGACCCTTTTTATACAGGGCTCCCTCCTTACCTGAAAGTGCTCCCGGGCGACAATTATGTGATACCAGAAGTACTGAATAAACGGAGCTGCCTGCCTGCATTCAGGGTGCCAGCATAGGGAGGAAGAGTGACAAAACTCAGGCGTAGTGGAGGCGGAAGGAAAGAGAGAGAAAAGAAGTGCTATTTGCTATAGTCTTGGGTTATACTGTGCTTGGTGCTGGTGGGAAACGGGTGGAAAATGTTTCCCACTGAATAAAAGTCTTTTATTTTACTGCACTTGTCTGTGTCTGTTGTGTCAAGTGTGGGGGGAGGTGGCACGTGCCCCCTGGAGGTCATACAGCCAAACTAACTTTCACTCATTTTCCATTGACCATACCACCAGTATGTGCCACCCTGTTTAACACTGGCAACCCATTTACAGCAAGACAATGTCCTTAAAAATGAGGAATTGTTCCAACTCTTGATTAACAGATTGACTGGGTCACAGCCCCTCTGTCAACTGGTAAGCACTGTATCTGCAAAAGTTTTCTGTCAATGAAGAATTCTGTAACATAAAATAAAAATTATCGTGAATGATATCATTATATTGATTGAAATTTTCCCCACTGGATTGAACATTTGCTTGAGAAGACAATAAGGAGCAAAATCACATACTGCTATTAATACATATCTGAAATGGGAAAAAACTGCTGACTAAGATGCAAGTCTAATGATTAGTGACAAAGATCATGACTCTTTTTGTGCTACCACAAGGTTATATCTAGGTTAACATTATTTGGAAAAATATAATAAATATGAAATATTTGAACCTGTAAATATTCTTTTGTATACAGTAGCACCTGTTAACATAGTAAACCATACTGACCATTTCACAGTTCCTATAAAAAGTATTCTCCCCATGGAAGTTTTCACATTTTATTAATGTACAATGTTGAATCACAGTGGATTTAATTTAGCTTTTTTGACACAGATCAACAGAAAAAAAACTTAATGTCAAAGTGAAAAACATCTCTGCAAAGTTTTCTTAATTAATTACAAATATAAAAAACAAAATATTTGATCTCATAAGTATTCACCCCCTTTAATATGACATATTCAAATCATCACTGGCACAGCCAGTTGGTTTTAGAAGTCATACAATCAGTTCAATGGAGATCACCAATTTGGGGTTTCGATTGAATGTGGTGTAAATGCAACTGTATATGGAAGGTCCAACATTTGGTGAGTGAGTATTGAGGCCCAAACCTACACAATGAAGAGCACAATAAACAACCCCATGAAAAGGTGGTTAAGAAGCACAAATGAGGGGATGGAGACAAATAAAGACCCAAGACATTGAATATCTGTTGGATTTCAGTTAAATGAATCATTAAGAAATTGAAAGAGCAGGCCATCCACAAAAGCTGAGTGATCATTCAAGATGAAGACTAAAGAGGGAGGCTATCAACAGTCCTATGAGAACTTCAAGAAGTTCCAAGCTACAATGGCTGAGACTGGAGAGACCATGCATACAAAAACTGTTTCTTCTCCAGTCAAAGCCTTTTTGAAAAAAACACACATGAACAGAATGCACATGGGAGACTCTGAAATCAGCTTTTTCTGTGGCCTAACGAAACCAAAATGAAGCCTCTTTGCTATCAGACTAAACACCGTGTTTGGTGCAAACAGATGCTGCATGTTATCAAAAACACACCATCCCACCAAGAATCATGGTGGTGGCAGTATCACACTGCGTGAATGTTTCTGTGCAGCAGGACCTTGAAGGCTTATGAGGGTAGAAGGTACAATGAATGTAGTAAACTACAGAAAAATCTGAACCACATTACAAAATACTGTAAATGTCAACAGTGAATGCCAGTGGTCACAATCGGTTAGGTCTGAGAATCCAATATCATCTGTGGGCTGCAGAGATATAGTTCTTTGCTTACCCTTTGGATAATGTCCAAACCTAGGCTATACCTTGATATCCTATACACAGATATACACAGAGATGCATGCTTGCCTGAGTTTGACTTTGAACGGATTCAATGTCAAGCATCCAAACACAAATCTCACTTCCACAGATACTGCAACAGAATGGGGCCTTCCTACCCCAATTGGGATTTCATAAATCCATTATTGTCTATTCATAGTTATTTATGGAACCTGTTAGTGATCAAGATGAAAGGTTATTTCTTGATCCTTCAAATGGACGGTTCTTTTGGCAACCAAAAATGGCTTCCCTATGGCATTCCTCTGAAGAAACATTCTAGCACTGTTATTTTTAAGAGTTGTGGCGGACGGCTGGGGGTGGTACCCAGCCGACACCCAGGAGGACCGGAGGAGGGCTTATGCCTCCTCCAGACCACGAGGGGCGACCGCCCTGGTTGTACTGGGGGCCATGGGTGAGTGTTTGGAAGCTCAACCCTGTCTTGGGAGCCCTGGACCTCAGCACTTCCGCCACACCAGGAAGTGCTGGGGGGCAGTGAAGCAGGGACACTCGGAGTGCTTCCGGGAGTACAGCCGGCACTTCCGCCACACTGGGGCATGTCGGCGGGAGATTGCCGGGAAGCACCTGGAGCACATCCGGGTGTGGATAAAAGGGGCCACCTCCCTTCATTCAAGGCTGGAGTTGGGTGAGGAGAGGACGAAGCAGGAGATGCGAGAGTGGAAGCGGCCTGAAGAAGGAGAAAGGCAGAGTGTGTGAGAGGCCTGGACTTTGGATACTTGTTGATTTTGTATATATTGTAAATAAACGTGCGGTGGTGGATTTACAACATGTCTGCCTGTCTGTGTTCGGGGCTCGTTCCATAGAGTGTATGGGAGTTACCATTCTGTATTTTGGCTAAGATTTTCCCAGGGTGACTGTGAAGTATAATCCTTTTTCAGCTGAAACACATCCATGTGTCTCCCTTCTTTTAATATGATTATTACAATTTTTCCTGGGTTTTGATTTGTTCTTTTATTTCTAGACCTCATGTTGGTTTTATTCTTGGCAGGGGTGATGTCACAGTGTCAAAGAAAGCTCATCTTTAAAAATGTTTTTAGGTTAAGAAAGCACAACTTTTTCCCTTACAGTTTGTTCTTCTACTGAACAGTTTGTGAGCTAACTGCTGCGAAGTTCATTTCAGGAGCCATTGAGAAGTCTTTCAACAAAATGTGATTGTGTGCATTACAACTATGAGGAGAGGTACAACTATTAGAAGGCTAACGGTTGCCAAGAACTTCCATTCTTTCAAAGCATTGCTTTTGCAAAACATGCAAATGATAGCTATTATAAGTGACGAATAATTTGCCTAACATATACTATTTGCTTCCCTATGAAAGTAAATATAATCATATTTTACTAAGTTTGTAACTCTATGGAGATCTTTAGATGTGACATAGCAACACTACTGATTGACTCATTTAAGAAGGGAAATAGTGTGAGAGTGGCACTATTCTTCCCTGGGCACCTGGATGGTCCTTGAACCCAGGAGGAGAGTGCTTCTGTGCTGACGGACCAGGGTTGGTGTATGCCCGGAGTGCTTCGGGATACAAGGGCAACACTTCTGCCACACTGGGGAGTGCTGCCGAAAGGTCATCATCGTGCACCTGGAGCACATCCGGGGCAAGATAAAAGGGGCTGCCTCAGTCCAATTGGGGAACAGGAGTCGGGAGGAAAAGGACAAAGTTTGGGAAGGAGGAACAGAGGTGGTGGAAGGAAGGGAGACCCATTGGAAGGCCCGGACTTAAGGGTGATTGGTGCAGGGGCACTGTGTGCTCTGCGGGACTGTTTTGTGGACTTTTATGTAAAAAAACTGGTGTGTTGGACTTATAGGTGTCAGCCTGTCTGTGTCCGGGCTGAACTTCCACAAGATATATAAATTCTCTGATGAGTCAAAAACGTATGTCCACTCCCATATAATATTATGTCAACTTTCTTATAACAATCACAGATATCAAGACAATAAGTTGACAATAGGTACTTTAATCAATGTGTTAAATGAAAAAGATATGGGAAATTGTAAAGACCTGAATGGCCAAATAATTATGGCCAGATGACTGGATTGAGCATTTCTGAAATGGCAAGAATTCTAGGATGCTCACGGTTTGCTGTGGTGAGTAACTACCGACAGTTGCATGAGGTGGGAAGAACTATGAACCACCAACCAGGTGTCAGGTGACCGAGATTTAACAATAGGAGAAGCCAATGAAGACTATCCCAACTTGTACGAACACGCAATGCTTCAAACTCTCTTGCATATGGAACTGGGTAGCTGCAGGCCACACACAGTGGCCATGGTAACCGTTGTCAACTGTAGAAAGCTCCTTAAATATGCACATGCACATCAAACCTAAGACTGGACCTAGGATCTATAGAAGAAGGTCATCTGATCTACTGAATCTTGTTTTTTGTTGCATCATGTGGATGGCTAGGTATATCTGTGCTGCACCAGGATGGCACCAGGATAAATTGTGGAAAGAAGACAACTTGTTGGAGGAAGTGTGATGCTTCAGGCTGCTGGGTAACGGTGGGTCCAGTCTTTCATTTGTACTTAAACATCACTGCAGACCAAGTATACCTTTTTGTGACAATGGTATTCCCCAGTAGAAGTGGGATCTTTCAGCAGGATAATGTGCCCTGTCATACTGCATAAATGGCTCAGGAATGGTGTGAGGAACATGCCACAGAGCTTAAGATGTTACTCTCACCACTACATTCCCCAGATATCAATCTACAGTAAATGAGCATCTGTGAGATGTGTTGAAACAATAACAATAAATCTGACCACCACCAAATCTAGTGAGGGACTCTTTGCCCCCATAGACCAGTCTACTATTAACTTCCTATTATTCCCACCAAACATCTGAGACAGGAAGCAACAATAGGCCTGGCCAGGATGTTCAACCATCTCACTACTCCCTCCAGAATGGTGTCCTTCTGGCCGGCTAAATGTGACCTTCCATCCTGTCAGGGAGGTCAATCCACCCATATGCATTACAGTGGCACTCCACTACCTGAGCCGTATGTGGTGTGAAAAACCAGTCCCATGAGTTGGTCAGTCTTTCAAGGCACCAAGCTTGGATATCTTGGTATCTTTATTGTAAATCAAACATACAAAAAAGGAACGAAAAAAGAGTTGCACAAAAGTCATTTCAGAAGCAAAATCCAGACAATAAACAAGAAGTTACTAGTCTTTCAATTCATTTAGACAATGAGACCAGTTTCTTACCATTGGTGACAGTAACAATGACTATGATGTACAATCAAAATTAAGTATTCCTTTGAAGGGAACCAGAAGTGTGGTATAAAGGCAGATTATTTGAAATTGCAGCAGCAAGGTAATGAGAATTGAAAAATCAGTTTTGCAGACCTACCTACGAAGAAACACATGTTTGTCAATCCATGGCAGTGATGAAATTCTAGATAGGACACTATTTCAAGACATGACAGCTCATGTTCATTTCAACATCATAATGCTGACGAAAGGATGACACTACGCTTCCAACAAAGGAAAGACTGGCCAATCTTTGTTTAGAAAGCGGTTTTAAAAATGCTGAAAAATGAGGAGAATGATGAGAGATGAGGCGCACCCTGATGTTACATTTCTTAAAATGTTTTTTTTTTTATATTGCGGTTTGTTCAACAACAATAGTTCCTTTTTTCCTTTATTTGAGATCAAACCATTACAACAGAATATCAGCAAATTGCATTAACATGGCAAATGCCGCAAAATGTTTAAAAAATAAATCCAAAAAAGAATTCTACATTTAACCCTCACCCCAAAACAAAAAAGAGAGGAAATAGAGAGATCCATCTAAAAGAGTTCATTATATATGAAAAAACAGCAAGTACACTAAAAAAGTTAAGCATAGGGCTGACTTACTTTAAGATAATTTTAATTTGTTCTTGCCACATTTTGAAATAATATTGAATGGATCCCCTGAAACATACTTTGATTTTATATTTCAGTTTTAGATAATAGAGAACTTCACTTTCTCACTGTGTTCCAGAAAGTCGATTGGGAAATAACTGAGCCAAATAAGTCGACATGCCAGTAGTGTGGAATAGGATATTACAAATGATTTCTCATAGTGCCATTAATGTTTCCAGATTGATTTTAAATCCAAGGTGATCTGAGAGATATGTAAAAATCTTTGCCCAAAATAATTTCCACTAAGTGTAGAGCATTCACAAAATATATGGCCTAGAAATGCAGACATTTGATAACATCGATCACAAGTTGAATCCTGCTCAGGGGACATTTTTGGCAATTTTAAATGACATATATTTTATTGATACATTTTTTTAGTTGAATTATGGAATACTTGGTGAGTATTGAATTATAATGTTGTTGTGTTTATCCCCCTCTGGCTGAGGCTCAACTTTATGTTTTTGGCTTGGTTTGTTCATTTTTGATTCTTTTATTTTTGTTAATGTTACTTTTATTGGTTATTTGCAGTACTAGGGTGTTGTACCGTGTTAGCCATTATGAATGTAGAGAAGAGCCAAGCAAAATGACACCTTTTATTGGCTAAGCAAGCTTTTGAGGCAACTCAGGCACTTAATCACTTTACATCTTGCCTGAAGAAGGGGCCTGAGTTGCCTCGAAAGCTTGCATATTGTAATCTTTTTAGTTAGCCAATAAAAGGTGTCATTTTGCTTGGCTCTTGGTTATTTGCATTATTCTTTGTTATTAATTGTGTTTGTATGTGTAAACTGCCTGGGTTATGTTCTGGGTGTTTTGTGGGTGGTCCCCCAAGTCCTGCCAATCATCACCAGTAACTGACCTCCACCCTATAAACCTGGAGGGTCTCCTATAGTTTCTGGCTGTTCATTTTGAATGTGCTAAGGAGCTACGTTGAGTTCTGTCATTTTGATTTTTGTGATCTACTGGACTGTTTGACCTTTCACTCTTTATTTAGATTATTCTTGGAATTTAGTTTTGGGACTTGTTCGCTTGGATTGCCTTGTTTTCCAGAGCACAAGATGTGCTCTACAGATGGGGAAATTTGTGAACAATAAATACTTTTATTTTTATAAAGATTTTGTGTTTACTCTAATACTAGCTGGATTTTGACAGTTTTACCTCTGTAATGGGCGTTTTGGAAGTGCTTTTTGGGACTTTCTTCCAAGTTCATGAGAAATGGTATTTGTAAATTTTAATTGAGATATCCCCTTTCCATCCTTCCTTAGACAAATTAATGGAATTATAAGTTTAGCAGAGCTTATTCATGAGATCATTATGCACATGCCATGTGACCTGTGATATTATGATGGCTGTACTATATAAGTTAGCAGTGTGGTTTTAGTTTGGAAAAGTAAAAAGATTTCAGGCAATCTTCTACTTTACAAACTTATGTCAACTGCACTTGAGTTAAAAAAAAAATTGTGAACTCCCTTAAATTTGACAACAGATATTTTTACCAGTCACGTTTTACCAAGGCAATATCTGATTTCTTTTTTGTAAAGTGTCAATTTCTTTCACTTGACTTTGGAAAGCTCTACATGGGAAAAAGAATTGGAGGTAAAAGTCTATATATTCATTATTATAATGGGTCTCAAACTGAAATACTTCGGCATCATATTTGATTTTTAAAGAAAATTCAGTAAATCACAGGGAAAACTTTTTTTTTAAGTATACTTTCTTAAATCGCAAGAGGAAATTGCCTTTTCATGTGTCCTTTGGAGGTTAGAGCACACAGTCAGCCATTGCACAGCTCCCCTGGTATAAAGGACTCGCTTAAGATATTTTCTGGCACTAATGGGGCTTCAACCAGCAACCTTCCAGATACCAGTGCAGATTCTTAGACTCCGCACCACCGCTTACTGATTTAATCCTACTTCACAGAAAATGCAGATGCAGTTACAGCAGAAATGACATAAAACTGTAAAAAGAATGGATGGGATCTTCATCAATTTAGATTTTGTCATGGGATAACTCACAATGCCTATCCTTCATTCTGTAACACATTTACAAAAGAGTTTATTGGCCATTCTTGGACCTTGTCTAATCCCTTACTGAAAACTGTTGCTGTTCACGCTATACATGTGAGTGATTTAATAGAATAGATAGCCTGGTGGTTCAGTGCTTCAAAGGTCCAGCATCCTGGGTTTGAATCCTGCACACAGATGTTATCGGTGTTGATTTTTCAGTTCTCCCTGCGTTTGCATGAGTTTTTACCCCGTACCCTGTTTTTTATTTCCACATCTCAAACACAAGAAGTATGTGTTTAGCTATTTGTCCATTTTAAACCTGTGTGTACCCTGTGATGAATTGGTGCAGTGCCCTGGACTGTTCCCTGCCTTGTGCAGAGTCCTGTTGGGACAATGACAAAGAACTCTAAGTGCACAAGAGGCTGTGAGTCAATGAAAGCAGACTTCAAACAATCATAGAATGGCAGTTCTGATCTTTTAGATTGCTTTTCTGTGCTTATTTTTGCTTTTTACTGCAATCTTGGAGTTTAGTTAAAATAAACAGACATTTACATAGTCTACATGGGTTCCAAAGAGTGAAACCAGTCCTTCTGGGCTCAGAGTAGGTTTACAGGTTAATTTTCCAAGCATAACTTTTTCAATCTTGTTTAACACTAGAATTGCCAGAGTCTACGAAAAAACTCGTAGATCCAGCCCACCTTAAAACCGTTCGCACCTTTCCGCCAGCCTCTTTTGTCATCTAAATGTGCTGATAAAGACATGCTGCAAGCAGCCGGCTATTCCATCCCCCCACCGACTTAGAACGTGCACAAACTTCTCCCAGCTCATGCCTTGATTGATAATCTGGGAGTCAAGTGGAGTTTTAGAGTGGAAATAATAGATCGTTATTTGGAACACACGCATTTCATGTGTGTTCCGTTTCTACAGTAATCTGTGTAAACACATTGTTAAAACAGAAACATTTTCATATTCTAGTAATAAATGTTACAAAATGTAGGCAAGATAGGTGTGAACGGATTTAAGGTGGGCCAGATCTATGAGTTTTTTCGTAGGCTCTGGTAATTCTAGTGTTAATAAAATATTTTGGATCGCAAGGTGCCATAGTCTATCCAATCAGCACTTGGCTTAAGAAATGAACTAGCCCTGGACAGATGCTAGTTCATTGCAGGGCCCAAATACTCCCAAACCCACTAACAAAGGTTTATTTTGGAATTGTCAGGTAGCCTAGCTTTAATGTCTTTGGGAATATAGGAGGAAAACCTATGAAGATATGGGGCAAAAGTGCAAAGTTCACATGACCAGATTTGTGAATGAAACAGAAGTCACTGGACCTGTGAAGGGGCAGCACTTGCCATTGTGCCATAATGTCCTTATCAGGTGTAAGAAGAAACTGGATCTGGGAAGGAGCAGCACTATGCTGTAATGTCATTGTCATGCTTTGCAAGAGCCTGTCAGGATTTTTGTTCACCCTATGCTGCCTTTTACATAATATGCATTTGTCCCTGTTGTGTTACAGCTAGGGATTTTTCCCTGGGTTGTATTTATTTTCTGTTAATGGTTGTTTGTGTTAATTATGAATTATTATTTTTTTATCTGTTTAAAGTATTAATTATTTTTATTCATATTCCATCTCTTTCAATGTCTTCCCATTTTCTCTGCTTTGAGGGTGGAGCCTCAGGAATCATGGCCACCCTGAAATCATTGCTGCTGGGCTCTCCTTTTGTTTTTATAAATCAGCCAGAAAGAGAAACACAGCAGTGGAGTGGTGAGGATGTGTTGAAGTTTACTGTGAGAATTGTTATTTCTTGATTTTTCTGGTTTCTTGGCTTTTTGAGTTACCTTTTATTGTATTCTGCTCATGAATTGTGTTCTGGGACTTATTCTCTTCAGGTTTCCTAATAAGCATTTTGATCATTTTGTCTTTGTTTTTATATTATTGCTAAATAAACTCTCATCTTAAAAAAATACAGTTTGGATTATCTTTGCAAAATAGAGTTTCACAGGCTATATATTGTCTTTGATTCCTGTATGTCTAATTATTTTCCTCTGATGATGACACCTGGGAGGTTGTCAAAAGCTTAGGAAGAAAAAGCTATTTTAAGATACGTGACTCATTTTCTCTCTTTGTGGATCTCTACCTATGAAAATGCAAACCGTATCACAGACTTTTGCTTCCATAATCTCTGTTGTGTTGCCTGATGCCCTTAATATAGTGTTAATGAGTCTCTGTTTGTGCATGAGTGTGTCTAGACTGGCTCTGTGCAACAATGGGAATTTAGGTACATAATTATGACCAACTTAGTTGTGCTTAAATCCTGTATTCTTAAAGTTTAAATCCTTTCTAAATTATAATGGTCTATGTAACAGTTTAGAATATTCTTAAGCACAACACACATAGAACATAATTTACACATTTTATTTTTTGAAACAAACAAATGTCTTATTGGCCCAGGACTTATGTATGTGATCTGTGTCCCATGTTGGATGGCATATTATTGACTTCCTACTGTTCTCAGTGTTCTTGTTTAAAAGGTAATTATAAATGACTTGGTAGGAGGGTAGAGCCATAATCTAAGATCTGGCAGCTTTTATTTTTCTGTATGATTAATGTTGCTTTGGTATGATAGTAATAAATTGTCTTGCTTATTGACTAAAACTAAAGCAGCCTCTTCACAGTGACAGAAGCCTATTTTAGTCCTGGCTGGGGCACATTCTGCGTGGAGCTTGCATAGATAGATTGATAGATAGTTACATGTATTTAGTCATTTTCCAGATGCTCAAAGTGCCTTACACAGACAGTAGGGGAACCAATTTAACCACCATCACTGTGGGACTTCTGATGCTGTTTTCCCAGAGTTCTGTTCTACAATGGGACGTCCAAGGCTCCCTTTGTAGTATATTGTGCAGACTCCACCTGATGCCAGTGCACTCCGCCCAAATTAGCTAGTAGGTGCTGAAGGGGTGAGAGATAGTTAGCCAATTAAAGACAGGGCATAATTAGAGCATCAGATGAGGCAAGACCTTAGTGGACGCTTTAGTGAGGACATCAAGAAACACCCTACTCTTTTCTAAAGGTACATTGTGATGACTACAGTGAGCCAGGACCTTGGTTTTTGTGTCTCACAATTTTTACAACACAGTGCCTCCATCCCTGCACTGAAACGTTGGGATCTACAAACAGAGCACAGGGTAAGCATAACCTCATAGCCTCACCAACACCTCTTTGAGCGGTAACCCAAGCATGTTCTCTCAGTGTTCCTCCAGAGACACTGAAAAGATCCACTTGTAATTTTTTCTTGGCACAATGTTGGTGTGTGTTTATAGCTGCCTGCCTGAGACTGATTTCTGCTTTTTCTTCTGGGATGGTCTCTGAGTTTCTAATAAACCAACCAGCAGATGAAGGGGTGAATCTGGCTAGGAGGCCATGTGTGCGTGACAAAAAGTCAGGGTAAAGAATGAAAAGCAAAGAGCTGACAGAGAATCCGGTGTCATGCTTGAAGGTTCTGCCAGCTGCTCTTGTTACTTATGTGATGATAAGACAAGTGCTGTTGCCAAACTATTTTATTTATTTTGCAAATGTAATATCATTTGATATGTTCTGGTAGAAGAATCACCCCACCTCTTCTTCCGCCACCCAGTCACTTGAATGGCTTTGCTTTGGTAACCTTGTTTCTCTGCAGCCTAATGATGGCCTGTCAATGTGAAGCTCATGCCAGAGTGGCACACTGCAGGAGTGGCCGACCTCTGGGAGTCAGGTGCACAGTCTTTGATGTGAAAACTAACGCTCAGTCATCACAGGTCAGTTTCAGGCCCCAGGTAAAAGCCATCTAGGTTGACACTTACATGTTGTGACACACAGTTTGACAAAGGTAACTGTGTGGCAGGCTTAATTACCTCCTCAAAGTGTGGGCAGGATGTGAAACTGCTTTTCAGCGATATGCTTAGGGTGAGAGGCTGAAAGCTGAAGTAGAAGTCATCTTTGTTACACTGTTAAGCAGATGCCCACCCGACCTAACTGGAATTGTCAGTGCTTCCCTTTCATCTTACAGTATCTGCTTAACCAACAGTTCACCAGACAAACAAAAAGAGAGCCACAGCTGAAAAACAATTTGCACTGCAAAAATGATAATAGAAATAATTCATCCAAACCAAAATGACTTTTAAAGAAACCTGCACTGTCTGCCCTACTTTCACAAACTGTAGTCATTTCCTGTCTGAGAATTTTGTCTGGCATCTGTTGGACATTTGCCAGTTCAGTGGAGACAGCAGAAATTCAGCAAGCAGCCCTATCTATAGTCAGGTGTAGTGCTGACATGACAGGCCTCGAGGTATTGTCAAGGGAATTCTGGAGGTGCTATCCTGTAGTGGGACATCAGAGACTCTTTTCCTGGAGGGCTGTCCTGCTGCAGGAGTCCCAGTGTTCTGCTTCCATGGTGCTGTCCTGCAATTGGGCCACCTCAATTTATTTCTTTGCATTTTTTGTAAGGTCCTCTTCACTGAGTGCAGCCCTATCTTGGTAATACTACTATCACTTCCTGTAATAAGATTACAGCTAAAACAATAATTACATAATATAGAAATTATATGAAGTACACACACAATAAAATATGCTTTAGGTTAAGTATCCAATAAAACAGAGCAATTTCAAATTGATTGACATAAATAGGTCCTGACAGCAGAAATCCATTAATATTAGAGTTGACACATGGTATGCAGCTAGTGTACTGTCCTGAAGCAAGACTTTCCTGCCATAGTGCTCACCTATAACGTAGACTTTGAAGCACTTTTCTCAAAGGGTTTTTCCTGCAATGAAGTCTCCGAGGATCTCCTTCCAGGGTGTTATTCCTGAAGCACTGCATGTAAGGGTTTGCATCCAGTGTCCAGAATAGAGACTCTTCTCTCGGAGTATTTTCTTGCTATTGCACATCTGATGCTCTTCTCCCAGGATTCAGTCTTGCAATGGGACCTCCAAGTCTTCTTTCGTAGTGCAATAGCCTGCAGTGGGGCCTATAACATTCTTCTCCCAGAAAGCTGTTTTCCAATTGGATCTCTGAGACTCTTCTGTCAAGGTGCTATTCTGCAGCTGGATATCTGAGACTCTTCACTAAGGGTACCATACTTTGGTAGAACTAACACACTCTGCTTCCAGTGTGCTGTCTTATAATGGAAACTTATATGCTCAGATATCAGGGTGTTGCTCTATAAGGCTCTGCTCTTATGGTACTTTTATAATGGGGCCTCAGAGGCTCTCCACCAAGGTGCTAACCTGCAGTACCACATTCAGAATTCCTCTCCTGCTGTCTTTCAAATGGGGATCCATGACTCTATTCCTAGAGTGCCAGCCTGTAGCAGAGCCTTGCATGCCACGTCACATCTCCTGCATGATCCCATGGGCTGTAAATTATATAATCCTACAGTTAATGATTATTAGGCCAAATTGCACTTTGCACTCTGCCATACACTTCTGCCCCAGAAAATGAACTATTACTTGATAACACATATTGGTGAAAAAACAAAATACCAAAGCCCCAAACTCGCAGTGACATTCCCAGGGACATTCATGCTTTTGTCCCACAGCCAAGAGCATTTAAAAACTTTCTGTGAAAAACAGAGAATGAATTAAACAGGATTCTCCATGTGTTTCATGTCCAGGATGATTGATTTATAGAATAAGTATACTCTTTAATACAGTGGTTCTCAATCATGGTCCTGGAGGGCCGCAGTGGCTGCAGGTTTTTGCTCCAACCCAATTGCTTAAGTAACTCTTCTGCTTCACTGTAGTTGTCTCGCTCATTAAGATTTTAAACCCTTATTGCTTATTTTAGTCTTAAACAGCTGTATTCCTGGTTTTTAATTGCTCCTAATTAGCAATAACATGCAAATGACAAAAGAGACCAGCATGTCTCCATTTAGCTTGTTACCATTTACACCTGTGTGTATTTATCTCGCACTATTGGGTTTAATTAAATACTTGGAAGGAAAGTGAAGAGAAAAAAGTGAAGGACTGAGAATTACTCATCAATTTTAGCCTTCAAATCATTTGGATGATATCCTTAGAAAGGGGAAGAAATCTAGGATATGAGAATGAGCTGACATAGCAGAATTAAAGCATTAACAAGCCATGCAATTAAATTATTGGCAAGAATTGCTTTCAAATTAAGTATATCCGGGTTAGAACAAAAACCTGTAGCCACTGTGGCCCTCCAGGACTGTGATTGAGGACCCCTGCTTTAATAGGTGGGTATAGAAAATGGAGTTTAACAGCAGCTTTAAACAAAAGCATTCTGTAAATAAATAAACATCCAAAGTCCAAAGTGCAGCCACTTTTGTGAAATTGTTAGTGTTTAGTCTGGCCTACTTTGAGAAATGCAGGAATTGGACCCTCATTCTGCCTCATTTCTAACATCGGACACTGACTTGACTGTAGAGGATAGATGGTTGTACTCTAATTGTGGGCAGTGTAATGGTGCAGTGATTAGCTTTATTGCCTCACAACTCCTGTAACCTGAGGTGGATTTCCAGCCTGATAACAGTCTTTGTTCTGCCTGTGATCTTGTGATCTTTGTTCAGATGTTGTCTTTTCACTCCATATCCCAAAGACATTCAATCATTCATCCATTTCTGATAATGGTAAATCCATCACAGGTGACATTCAGGCACACAACCACACACATAGTTACACTAAAAACCGTCTTAGAGTTGCCAGTCGGCCTGACTAGTTAGATGTATGACAATTAGAAAACGCACTGGTGAAACAGGAAAATGTTTTAAAATAATTTAATTCAATTCACTTAATTTTGTATAGTGTTCTTTAATGTGTGCAGGCGTAGAGCACAGTAACAAGTTCACAGATAAATGCAGCTACAAACTTTACTTACAGTATTACTAATTACATAATGAGTATACATGAAGATACAAATTTGTTTAAACAGAGAGGAAAAACAAAGTAGTTTGAAAGCGATTAACATAAGTAGAACCTACAAATATCTGCCTATTAATTAACTGTTGAACTATGGCCATTTGATATTAGAGAGAACCTGAAGAAAAACTCTAAGTCAGCAGCATCTCTGAAAAAAAATAACCTTTTGGAAGATCTACAGTTAATTAGAGAAAAGAGAATTAAAAACAAAATGACATTATCACAGTCCTAGAGACCTTAGCCAACTGACCGCTTAACTTCTCCATTTTACAGCAGAGTCGGAGCTGGGCTGTCCAATCTGATGATAGAATCTTTCAATCCATTGATTCCAAAGATCACAGTATTAAAGATGTCTTTTCATGGACAAGAAAACAGCTTGGCAGTAAAGGTGCAGCACCAAGTTCCCCATCAGGATACTGTGACAGTGTGGGTTGGTTCCTTGCACCCTCTTCATTTTTGGGAGCCTCTTGAAGTCGACACCACTGATAATACAACTGGATGAGCGTGGCAGATAAGGACAGACACACCTGAAGCAAGGGAAGGTGCAAAGTGCTCAGTGCTTTTATTAAAAAAAAGAAGAAATCCAAATAGTGTCCAAAGTACAGTGCTCCAAACTGTCAATAAATAAATAATCCATAAAGTGAAGTGTACTGTGAAGGTTAAAATAAATAAATAGAAAAATGGCTCCACCCGGTGAAAGTACCTCCTGAGCATTAATGGTCACTCCTGCTCCCAAGTTGTTCAACAGGAGTGACCCACAGAACCCTCCAGAGCAGCGGTTCTCAAACTTCTTTAGAATTTCTTGCGTGGTGGTCCCTTTAAAAATTGTTTGGTGGCTCGTGGACCCTTTTAATTAAAATTAAAAAATCAATATTATTTCAAGAAAATTGGGGGCGCCAAATCCTTTGCACAAGGGTGCCACATACCCACTGCGCGGCACTGCATAGGTACAGGCTGGTGTGAATAAAACATTTTTTGACAAACAATTATTTATTCAGAAAATATTACATACATCTTAGTTATTAAATTTAAGTAAAAATTTTAATGGGATGAATGCATCTGCTTTGCCTTAACCAGTTCTTCTATGTTTGGCTTTGTTTTGGCCAGTGCAACTCTTATATCATTTTTCGCGTCTAATCTGTTTCAAGGTTTTGTTTTGATAGTAAGTAGTGTGGAAAAAGCCGTCTCACACTCATAGGTGGCTGCGAATGGAATCAGCACTCTTAGAGCCATCTTTGCAACATCGGGATAGGACTTTGCCATTTCAATCCAAAAATCACTACAACACATTTCACGGAAAACACGGTTTGCACCCCCATCATTTACCTCTTCTAGATTATTTTAAATTTTATCCTTAGTCAATGAAATAAGGGTGAGGTAGGAACTCCGTCAAGTCCTTAATTGTTTTGGATTGCGCTGTGCTATCTCGCGTTATCGTGATGGAGGAGGGCATAATTTAATATTTGACATTCTTTATTCATTGTCATTTTTTAATTAATCATGGTAAAATATTCCAAATATGTAACACCATACTTATCCCATGAGAGAATATCCCAGAGAGTAACTTCTTCGGAAAAAAAGACTGCTTGTATAGACATTTTAACCCTGTCTATCTTTCTCTTCTCATATTGGGGTACAGTATTAATTTTTCATTCCGTATCACAATAAAATTCAGAAATATGTCACGTTCAAGTCATGTCAATAAATAAGTACGGGTGTTTACTCTCAGCAGGTGATTGTTTTCCTAGAGTTCGGGTAGCATGAAGTTCCTAAGCTTAAGTATTTTTCCTATTTCTGTTTAGCAACAAAACACTATTTCACAAGAAGAATTTGGATCTTATCTAATTCTATCCAATGTTAGATGTCGTTCTGCTTTAATAAGACCTTAAAATTATATTCAAATCAAAATCACTGGAACGACCAGATCATCAAGACTCTTTTCTTCATTGTCGATTTTTTAAACCGCCACTTACCAATCGCTTTATTTTGAATTGTCTCATTATGAACACTTTTACTTAATCTGCGTTGAGCGGGCACTTTCACCACTTAAAAATACAAAAAATGTAAAATATGTTGTTTGTTGATTATCTGTATCCACCTTTAGCGTTCTTATTTGCTTCTAAAATATACGAAAAATATTTGTGAGTGTTTTGATTCTACGAAAGAATTGATTATGATAAAAATAATAAGGGCTGGTTTGGGCCGAGCGATAACAGTAGGAAAACAATACGGTGGCAACGAATAATGGAACAGCGGATTAGTGATCAGGTCTAGGTGATGGGGGTAACGACGGAACTCAGTCACTTACTTCCCCTCGGATGGCAAAGGTTAATAATTATAAAAATATAAATAGTATAAATATGCATTTATTTCTCAGTTTGAGAACCGCTGCTCCAGAGCGATGTCCCCACACTCCTCTTTGTGGCTTCACTCCCATCCACCTGCTTCCGTTCATTCCACCGGCTTGTTCTCTCTCTCCTGCCTGCTTCGTATCTCCCATCTTTAAACAACTGTTCTCTTTTCTTTCATTCTTCATTCTTAATGTGCACTCCCCTTTTATATACTTGGGACCTGTTGCAGGTGTGATTGCCTGATTGCAATCCCGGTTTAATAATAAGACAATCAGACTGCTCGCATGTGATGGCAAGGCAATGCATGGATGGCTGACCACCTCGCACCAACCCGGAGACTGGGTGTCTTCATGGCAGATTGCTTGCACCTGCTCCACTCTCCAGCGCAAGTGAGTTCATTATTTATTTATTTAAAACTGCCCATTTTTCTGAGCTGCGGATCCGCTATACCACAGATACAGGGAAAAGAAACAGGATAGAGGAGGGTTAATAATGGTTTATAATTATTGTATCACTTATACTATAAATGACTAACAAACAGAGATGCAGTATGCACATCTAATTGGCAGCTCTAGGCAGGGTATGCTAGACTAAAGTATTAAGTCTTCAGCTGGGATTTAAAAGCTGAGACTGAAGGAGCATCTCTTAATTAAGGTGGCAGATTGTTCTTCAGTGTTATGTTTTAGTTCAGGGGTCCTTCCCTGGCTTATGTTTATATTCCGTTTCCTTGTCCTTTTCATTTATTTTTCAATATTGTTCATTTTTTACTATAGTTTCAATTAATACTGTTTCGCCCAGTTAATATTTATTACTGTAGATATTTTTCTATGTATTATTGCTTTTGTCATGTTTAAGAATAGTTATGTATTTCTTTTCAAATGTCATTATGTTCCCTGTGTTTTGGGGGAGAAACTTCAAGAGGTGGGACCACACCATCCATCACTGCTAGGGATCACCCAAAGCCTCATAAAAAGGCTGGGCAATGAGTACCATGTGGTTCAATGTTGAGTTTGGTTTGGAGTTGTTTTCTGTAAATATTGCTTTTTTCTTTGAAGTTGTGTTTTTGTGATTTTTGCTCTGTTTTTGAAATGCGGCCTTTGTTTGTAGCTTAAGACTTATATACTAAAGATTGCCTTTAAAGCCAATTTTCCATTACACAACTTCTAGTTGTGGGGTAT
This sequence comes from Polypterus senegalus, assembly GCF_016835505.1. Taxonomy (NCBI): domain Eukaryota; kingdom Metazoa; phylum Chordata; class Cladistia; order Polypteriformes; family Polypteridae; genus Polypterus; species Polypterus senegalus. Next base: position 52,312,341 of record NC_053166.1, read on the forward strand.
GTCAGATTGCAGTTATTGATATTGCCACCAGACCGTGTCAATTTACGCAACTGAAAATCACTGCCCATGTCACATCTACAAAATGTGTGCTGACACTCCAGCACAAAGCTGCTTGATTTTGCCAGAGTGAGTCGTAGGCTAGTTGGAGCAAGTCTCTGGGTTTGTCACAAGTGTCCAGCTTCAATAATGTGTGCTACCAAGTGTGTTAGACTCACTGTAGTAAAGTGAGGTCCACGGCTGATTGCCATCTTTTAAATAAATAATCTCCAGACTCGCGTCTTCAGGTGGGGGAGTGGTAGCGGGGTGGGAGCAGATGGCCCTGCACTTACTGCTCAGGTGAAGGACTGCCCGCAACCCTAATAGACTCTGGGAGCTGCTGATTACCACAGCTGTGCCACATCCCCACTTTAAAAAGGGAAGCATGAGTGCAGGAAGGAAAGGAGATAAAAAGAATCAAAAGACCAGAGAAGAGGATGGAGGTTAAAGAACAGAAGAAGAGATGCAAGAGGGCGAGAGAGAGTGAACAGGTGTAATGAGAGGAAGCAGGCAAGATGAGTGTGGAGCCCCAGGAAGGAGCGTGTGGCCGGTGCTCAGGAGTCGCTCCTGTTGAACAACAAAGAAGAAGGATTGACCACTAGGCTTAGGAGTGTCCACTCACTGCAAGCATCCAGTTACTTTATCGAGGGGCGGGTGAAGGGGGTGGTCCACCACGGGTGGCACATTTTTGGGGGTGGTATTTTTGGCCAAAAGGCTCAGTATAAGTCGCATGTAAGCAGCAGAGTTCAGGAATATATCACTCATGAATGAAAAAAGTAAAATTCTAGGATTTTTATCCACAAATGCTTCAAAAATAATTTTCTGACTGTCCTTCTGTGATGGCATCAGACACAGCAGTTGAAATTTATGAGGCAATAACAAAAATAAACATAAACATTACACCGATAATAATTGTTAGGAAGATAAACAACTAATTTATAATTCCGTTTCATTATCAATCCGAATGTGTTCTTGGTCTGCGCAGAAGACATCCTCACCTATCACTTGTACACTACACTGGTTCTGGTTTTCGCAGCATAATTATATTAAACTAATAATTAGATTAGACAGATAGATAGATACTTTATTAATCCCAAGGGGAAATTCACAAATTATGGCTTATCAGTGTGTCTATACTATATTCTTGTCTAGTTGATGCTTATAAATAATTACATGTGAACAATTATTGCTATTTCCCTATATATGAATAAATCTATGCAAAATGTATCTTAATTTTTCTCTATATGTCGTTTTAATTTTCTACTTAAATAGGTTAACATATTCAGATATGTTGGAGGGCGGCAAATTGAAGCACAACCCCGCCCCGAGCGGCACAAACTCTGTCTACGCCACTGGGCCAGTGAGGATTCTGGCCTCTTTTCTGTAGGTATTTTTCACTGATTTTTGGTATTTTGTGCCAGAATCACAACACACAGCTTTGGGACGCTGTAACTAAAAGCTAGACCTCCCACTAACATTTATAAATACTTGGAATCTTTAGTAGGGCAGAATTGTGAGCTCTTAATGAGTGTTCTGGTTTGTAAGCAATGATAAGTTTAGATAAATAAGTAGACCATTTAACACTTTATATGTAAGAATGAGGGTTCTAAAATCAGGTCTAAGCTTAACTGAGATCCAGTATAAAGACTTAAGAACAGGGGTTATGTGTTCATTACTTCCTAATTCATGTAATGTTACTTGCATTTTGAATTAACTAGAAACTGTATATAGAACAGTTTAAGTTTGTTATTTATCTTGTATTATCATTTGTTGTTTTATATTCTATTAATAAATTATGTTTAATTTCTTTCATCTAGTGTATCCATTTTTAAAGTATATTTGCTGAAATGTATTGCAGTTTTTTCCCTCAGCACACTGAGATAGACTCAGACCCTATCCAGGGTTGATTTCTGCCTTGTGCCCAGTGCTGCCAGAATAAACACTGTCCTCCATGTCCTTGATTTAAAATTTGTGTTTAAGAATGCTGTTATTTTATGCTTCCTTATTTAAATTCTACTTTATTAAAACAGCTGTTTCCTGGTCTTGAATGGACCCCTGAGCCCCGTGCCAATGACTACGATGGCTTAACTTGAAATAGAAAAAATTGCATCCAATCATTTCTGAGACTTGTTTAGTTCAAATCAATACCTATCCTAACAGCTTCTTGTACAACACAAGAAATAAACTCTGGGTAAGACACCAGTCCACTGCAGAGCACCATCCTAGGCCATGCACACATCAGATCAATTCCGAAATGTTAGTTCGTACTGCATATTTTTGGAATGTGAGAGAAAATCAATGTTTCTGTGGAAAAATGAAAAATTGCACAGAAAGAATTAGCAAACTATACCCAAAAGTGATGAAAGCTGAAGTCAGCCTCCTTGAGCAGTTAGTCAAAAGCGAGGACCACTGCAAAAATACACTCCAGTTTTTATTCTTAATTTGTTTATCCCTACCTTACACTTTTAAGATCTTTGACATTTGTTTTCCACCGAGGTCTCCATTTCTTCAAATGTTTCAGTTGTTGGATGAAGTGCAAAAAGTCCTCTGAACATTGTTTTGAGCTATGGCAGACTTTCGAACAGCCATTGTATTCTACTGATCACCCTTACTACATCATCATTTGCCAGTGTTGCATGCTCTCAGGCCAGTCTGCAGTACATTCATTTTCTTCCTGTGCATTTTCTCTTGCTGTCAGGTTGTTCCATTCACATGTGACCTCATCAGGAAAGAAGATGCCTGAGTGTAGTTAGCTTCTGTCGAATGAGAGGTGTAATGACCCAGAACGGTAGTGACAGCCGCCCTCATGCTCACTCCCCTTCCTATATAAACGAGCCAGCATACTCATAGTGACGGGGGACTTGTTTGTTTGACTTTTCCTTCACATTAATAACTCTCAGCTGAGAATTAAAAAACAGAAGTTAGAAGACAGACAGAACAGTGCCTGTGAACCTCTGCTGCCTTTCAGGAGCAGATACGGCCGAGTGACTTTTTATAGCATTGTGTGGAATATTAAACAGGCTGCATTTTTCGTTTGAGTTGTTTTTCCGTTAAAGGAGTGAGGAACCAACTAGTTTACCTTAGACGTCCTTCATCCAGTTCAAGTCAGGCCCTTTGGAGTAGTGGTTTAGGCTCTGCAATGCCAAACAGAAGGCCTCAGTGACTTTAAAAGAGAACCTATGAGGATTTGATTTGTAGAAATGTGATGGCAGATGTTTTATACTTGCTGGAGCTCCATCCAGGTTTGGTTACTGGCTTGTGCCCAATGCTGCTGAGAATGTTGATGAGGCTCTGACTTCCAACTGACTGAACTGGATAGGAAACAAAATTGATAAAGCGAAAGAAATGTAATAATGCACCTATAAAGTACCTTAGAATTGTGTTTACCGTGAAAAACACTGTATAAATTACAATGTCACACATTCAGTCTCCCAGCAGTAACTCAGTTGTGACACTTCTAATGCAAGCAGCATTTGAAAAATGGTCTGTATTAAACCTGAAAAAGACCTTGTGTGTTCATTAAGAATGGCACTATATACAATCAAAAAGTCACAGATTAATCAGCAGCACTGACCTAAAATGTAACCCTGAATAAGTCAGTTAATCTAACAATGGTCCAAATGTGAAATATTTTAATAATAAGTCTGCACTGTTCTGGTAAAGTCCCTTGGGATGGTGTTCAGTGTGAGACACTAAAAAAATCACAAAGTAACCGATTCAATCTGCAATGTCCATTCCCTCACATTCCAAGTGCTCAAGCTGTAGGAGTACACCAACAAGTTTTCTGTACTGCAGTAGTACTTAGCCTTGAGAAAGTGTTCACTTTGTAATGTGCTATGTAAAATCACAGAGCCATAGATTACATTATTAGTATTGTTTAACATTATTCACTTAAAGCATGTATTGTTCAGATTGTTCAAATTCTGAAATGAACCTAAAAGTTAGTCTATACCATTCATCCATCCTCTTCCGCTTATCCGAGATCGGGTCGTGGGGGCAGCAGCTTGAGCAGAGATGCCCAGACTTCCCTCTCCTCTGCCACTTCTTCTAGCTCTTCTGGGGGAGTCCCGAAATGTTCCCAGGCCAGCCGGGAGACATAGTCCCTCCAGCATGTCCAGGGTCTTCCCCGGGGCCTCCTCCCGGTTGGACGTGCCCGGAACACCTCACCAGGGAGGCGTCCAGGAGGCATCCTGATCAGATGCCCAAGCCACCTCATCTGACTCCTCTCGATGCAGAGGAGCAGCGGCTTTACTCTGAGCCCCTCCCAGATGACTGAGCTTCTCACCTTATCTTTAAGGAAAAGCCCAGATACCCTGCGGAGGAAACTCATTTCAGCCGCTTGTATTCGCGATCTTGTTCTTTCGGTCACTACCCATAGCTCATGACCATAGGTGAGGGTAGGAAGGTAGATCGACTGATAAATTGAGAGCTTTGCCTTGTGGCTCAGCTCCTATTTCACAACAACAGACTGATGCAGAGCCCGCATCACTACGGACGCCGCACCGATGCGCCTGTCGATCTCACGCTCCATTCTTCCCTCACTCATGAACAAGACCCTGAGATACTTGAACTCCTCCACTGGGGGAAGGATCTCGCTCCCAAACCTGAGAGGGAACTCCACCCTTTTCCGGCTGAGAACCATGGTTTCGGATTTGGAGGTGCTGATTTTCATCCCTGCCGCTTTACACTCAGCTGCGAACTGATCCAGAGAGAGCTGAAGATCACGGCCTGATTAAGCAAACAGGACAACATCATCTGCAAAAAGGAGTGACCCAATCCTGAGTCCACCAAACCGGACCCCCTCAATGACCTGGCTGTGCCTAGAAATTCTGTCCATAAAAGTTATGAACAGAATCAGTGACAAAGGGCAGCCCTGACGGATTCCAACTCTCACTGGAAACAGGTTTGACTTACTGCTGTCAATGCGGACCAAGCTCTGACACCGGTTGTACAGGGACCAAACAGCCCTTATCAGGGGGTCTATGCTACCATTATAATGTAACCTTGGTGGGTGTTTCCTCTGAATAGCACTATATGAAATCATAAAGTCACAGATTAAACTCGTTGGCACTGCCTCGCTGTGTATTACTGTGAGAGTCACAACACTACAGATTTGTAGAAATATTTTAACAGTTGGTCTATTGATCACAAATCATTTTTTATATCACATTGTTCATAATGAATTTCATCCTTGAGTGCCCCATAACAAGTGGTACAAGGTGGTGAATGACTTCTTGTTGTCCTGGACATGAATGTACTTGGCTATCAGGTTAACTGACAGTTCCCATTAGGCTTGGTAGGAATGTGCTGAGGGTGTTGAGTGTGCCATTGTTGGTTTTTGATGCTCCCTTGATAGGCTTCAGCCCAATAGTGAACCCAAATTACATTAATTAGGTTAAGGCAACAGATAGCTAGATGGATGGATTTTGTACTCTGTACTGTTACAATTCCAATACCATGTTTTGCAACCACTCCTACCTCAAAAGAAACAATCTCAGTGAGACTTACACCTCTGCCTCATGGCAGGCAAGACAACTGGCATCACATGACTTGCAGATGGCATCCTTCACATAACACCATCCTAGTCCTGGACATCTGAACTTTTATGACTTTATTATGATTTTTGGCTTTGGGCAGTTAACACAGATGCAGAAAGATGATGAAACAGTCACTAGCTACTTCAAAGTTGTTCCCCAGGAGTGGAGGAAGAGTTTGTGAGTGAACATTGATGTCACTTCCACCCCTCAGATTGAATCTCCCACTCCTTACTCTCTGGTCCCTATATAAACCAATATGTCACTGGACTTTGGTGTCCCACAGAGGACATACATAACTAAAAGAGAAATGGAAACCCAAGTTGAAAGACTGTCTATTAATTTCTCATTTTATTTTTCTATGAGGGACCTTTTTTCAGTTATTAAACACTGATTTTCTTTCTGATCTCTTTATTGCAGAGGATTTTAATTGACATGTTCTGTTATGTAAGGCTTCCTGTGTGGCACAGAACTGGCTAGAGGTAAGAATGGAATTCAAACTTGTGTCTTCCAATCCTAGTCATCGGCAGCAGAGCTTGTGTTGTGGTGACAGGTTATACTGCCTGGAGTCGGGATGATCAGCCAGTTCTTCTTGGTCAGTGAGTTTAAAGTTCCATAAGCATTGTGGACTCTAAGAGGTTTGCTTTCTTTACAACAGTCGCATCACACTGGAGTCTTTGTTTTCCTTTCCTCCTTTACAATAATACATCCATCCATCCATTATCCAACCCACTATATCCTAACTGCAGGGTCACGGGGGTCCGCTGGAGCCAATCCTAGCCAACACAGGGCACAACAGGGCAGGGAACAAAACCTGGGCATGGTGCCAGCCCACTGCAGGGAACACACACGGAACAATTTAGAATCACCAATGCACCTAACCTGCATGTCTTTGGACTGTGGGAGGAAACCAGAGCACCCAGAGGAAACCCACACAGAGATCATGCAATCTCCACACAGGGAGGACCCGGGAAGCAAACGCGGGTCTCCTAACTGTGAGTCAGCAGCACTATCCACTGCGCCACCATTCCACCCCTACATTAATACAATATATAATTTATCATTCTCAGAATTGCTTAATCCAGTTCACTGTTGCAGTGGACTGGAATCTATCCAAGCAGCATTTTTAAATGGCCATATATGAATGAGCCCATTGAGATGACGTTAATTGCTATTTCTGCATTAGTTGGCCATTTTTTTGATGGAATGGTAATTAGCATTGCTACTTCATAGCTCTGGAGTCCTGGATTTCATTCCCAATGTAGGCTCTGCCCGTGCAAGGATTGCACTTTTCCCCTGTGTTCAGGTGTGTTTTTCCAAGTGTAAGAAGAATGAGTCTCCAGGCATTATAAAGGTTTGGGGCAGCCACCCGTATATTATATCCCAACTGTAAAAGTTTGAAATAATTGAACAGAGATATTCACAAGACTGAGTCCAAAACAGAACTGAATACTTGGAGGTAAGATGATGGTTTTAAGGGCTGCAGAAGGAAATTATGTCATCTATGCCAGAGCCGACAGTGACATCATCAGAGGTGCCAGAGCCGGAAGTGACATCATCAGAGGTGCCAGAACCTGCCGAGATTTCCCGGGAATGGTCCAGAAGAAACTTAGAGAGACAGTCAGCACACTCTGCCACCCCCTGGTCTGGTGTAGTATTACATTTACTCAGGCCCTTTAGCTGTCTTTTACTCACATGTGTGTGACACCAGATACTCCAATTTCCCACCCACACCCTAAAGACACGAGTGCTGAATTAACTGTCAACTCCAACCTGTCCAGAAATGAATGAGAGTGCCCTGAGATGTGCTGGCATAAAGCACTTGTTGATTCCCACTATTCCATGCAGTACTGCTGGAATTGGACTCAGATGCCCTAATACTGATTCCAAGTAAATAAAGACATTTTGGAACTTGAGACATTTTGGTTACTTTTCCAGGTGAGAGTTTTCTAGAAACCTAATATCTGCCTGAACAAGTGCAGCTTCAGTCTTCCTTTTAATCTTTCAGTTGCTTCTCTTATATCAGCAAAGCAGCTACAGCATATAGGGAAGACATTTCAAGTGAGGTGCCTATCTATCAAGCTGATTTTAACACTAGAATTACCAAAGCCTATGAGAAAACTCGTAAATCAGGCCCACCTTAAATCTGTTCACACCTCTCCGTCAGCGTCTTTGTCCTGTAAATGTGCCAATTAAGACAAGTAGCAAGCAGCCAGCTATTCCATCCCCCACCGTCGTAGAACATTCACTAAGTTCTCCCAGCTCATGCCTTGTTTGATAATCTGGGAGTTAGTGAATTGCTGGAGTTTTAGAGTGGAAATAATAGATCGTTATTTGGAACACACTCATTTCATGTGTGTTCCGTTTCTACAGTAATCTGTGTAAACACATTGTTAAAACAGAAACTTTTTCATATTTTAGTAATAAATGTTACAAAATGTAGGCATAAACTATAGAATGCGTGAAGCCTGAAGTCCATACATTATATAGTTTATGCCTACATTTTGTCATTTACTACTAAAATATGAAAGACATTTCTGTTTTAAAAATGTATTTACACAGATTATTGTACCTTTAGAAACGAAACACACATGAAATGCATGTGTTCCAAATAATGATCTATTATTTCCACTCTAAAACTCCAGCACTTTACTCCCAGATAATCAATCAAGGCATGAGCTGGGAGAAGTTTGTGCACGTTCTAAGAAGGTGGGGGGATGGAATAGCAGGCTGCTTGCTGCTTGTCTTTATCGGCACATTTACAGGACAAAAGACTCTGGCGGAGAGGTGCGAACGGGTTTAAGGTGGGCCGGATCTGCGAGTTTTTTCGTAGGCTCTGGTACTTATTAAATGATAAACTCACAAGAGCATGGCATGGATGTTACAATATCTTCAAGGTACTGAGGATTGAATCTGCCACTTTGCCATTACTTAAAGTGTCTTCCTTAAGGTGTCTTACAGCTGACAGGAAACTCTGAAACCAATTAACTTGACATTCACATGCCTTCTTGTAGTGGACACGGGGTCACTTGGTTTCAAACTGTCAAACTAGATGGATCTTTGCTCTTGACACGGATAACACTGCCACTTCCTTATCATATTGCAAAATGAGCAGCATCTAAGTTCAGTTCTGAAGGGGACGCCCATCCTTTCTTTGTGTCAGCTCCTACAAGAGGGCTGCCTGAGAACAGACTGTTCTGCTCCAGGCTTTTCTTACATCCCCCTGGCTGGAGGCCTACTGCTCCACATGTAGAGATAAAAATGCAGCACTGTAACTGCAGCAAATACATGTCATCCTTCCCTCAGTCCAAGTTCCTCATAGTAAAAAGAGACACACATCAGAAAACACGGTATCACCACACCTTGGTGAACCCAATGCCCTGTGTACCTAATAAATCAGATGAACCTGAGAGTGGCAGATGTGCTGCCATCATAAAGTTCATTGGGCCACCAGGTATTTACAATAGTTATGCTGAGTTTGGCTCTCTGTGAAAAGCCAGAGACTGAGAGGTTCGTCACATCACCTACAGCACCGGCCTGCCAACAAGGAACAGCTCAGAAGCAGGTCATCCTTCACATCTGCAAAATGCAGCTGTGTGGTGCTGCAGGGCATTCTCATGCCTCACAAGAGCTGTTAAATTGGCATTATGCCTACTAAGTACTTGGTTGATTTCAGAATATGTGGACAAATGGCCGAGTGTGTAAGTGCAGATGTGCATAATGGATGTTTGTTTGTGTTTGATCAAATCTGCATATCTGTATTGGAATAAGTGTGTGTGCGTGCATGTGTGTGTGTATGTGCAAGTATACACACAAGCATCCAATGTCATTTTTCACATTGAAGAACAGCAAAGGCAGGGATTTCCAAGTTCCTGTCTATCTCATCACCCCCATGTCCGCCTTGGCATTGTGCTGCCAACAGCTAGAGTCTTCACCTTCCTCTTCAAGAGGCCAAGAAATGACACTGCCAAATATAGCAGCATTGACCTCCAAGTACAGACTGTCAGTGCCAAATGTACTCCTGCAAATCCTTATTTTACAGTGACTTAGATCAGCACACTGTCTCACAGATTTAGCAAACCACTGCATATTGCCAGGAGCCTAAGTGAGTCCAGGTGGGTGCCCTTTATTTGTTGTCTGCTAAGTTGATGTTGCAATCCAGCAGCTTAAGAGCACAAAGGAGCTGCAAAAACAAAAATAAAAAGCTTACAAACTACCTGCTTATGATCCTTTGGGAGTCAGGCGAGCCTATACTAGAACAAATTAGGGGCAAAATAAGAAGCACCTTCAAATGGAGTGGCAGTCCTTTGCAAGACATACACATACACTCACATGGAGCCTGTGAAGAGTCAACAATTAAATTAGCACACGTGTTTGGGATATAGGAGGAAAAATAGTGTTCCTTTGAAATACAGTATAGCAAAAATGATACTAAAATTCCTTTGAAACTCACATAAAAGATCTGGAGATTTTTAAAGTTGTATTAGGGTGGAAAACAAGGAATGTGGCTTCCTAAAACACATATGTGTATGGATGAATTCTCTCAGCAGCTGTACAAAACCAGTCAAATCCATTGTTTTAATGCTCTTATTTATATCACCCTAGAGAAGTGTGGCCTGTTAATTAAAAATATGATACGCTGCATAATTTAAATACAAAGACACATCAAAATTCACAATCATGTTTTCTCGGCAAACAAACTGAATTCATGGAACACCCCCCTTTTGCTGTTACGAACCAACCTCCCTTTGCTGTTTCTTGATTCCTGCTTCAAGGATCATTTCTGTCACTGACACCACTTTAGGATTACAATCACCAAGATTGCAGTCACAATTAACAAAGCAGGCTTTCTACTACCAGAACAACCACAACTTGTCTCTCAGGGCTCAACCAAATTTCTGCATAAGGCAGGAAATGTGTCTACTGATTTTGTTGTTATATTTTCAGCAGAGAACTTTATTTAAGCACTAACTGTCAGGCAGACATTCAATATGTATTATTAACACAAGAAAATGCTTCTAGACATGAAAAAAACACCTGTGAATGTGACAGCCACGTCAGAAGTTTGCTTTCTTATTAATTTTCTTCTTTGTTCAGACCAAAGTGGGTGTTTATTTATTTATTTATTTATATAAAGAGCTTGTGTTAAAACACAGATTTCCCTCTGAGGAAAAATAAAAGGCAATCTATCTATCTATCTATCTATCTATCTATCTATCTATCTATCTATCTATCTATCTATCTATCTATCTATCTATCTGTTTCATGTCATTCTTTCATTAGTTTCTAGGTTTGTAAACTGTGGTATTTCTTGCGATAGACAGTACTGATCTCACGACTGACTGTTTCCATACAGTAAGGGATTCAGTAATGCACAGTCTGAATTCTAGCCTGTTGTCTATGTCAGTGGTTCTCAACCTGTGGGGCGGGCCCCCCTAGTGGGACGTGAAGTAACAAAAAGGGGGGCACGAAGATGTGAAAAAAATGAATCAAAAATATGAAAAATACATCTATTGAAACCAAAACAAATTAACTTAAACTACATTCTGATACTAAAAAAATAAATATAGAGTTAGATAGATAGATAGATAGATAGATAGATAGATAGATAGATAGATAGATAGATAGATAGATAGATAGATAGATAGATAGATAGATAGATAGATAGATAGATAGATAGATAGATAGATAGCCTTTTATTTTTCCTCAGAGGGAAATCTGTGTTTTAACAAGTTGCTTTGCTGCTGTCTGCTTAAATATGTCATTAATGGTTAACATGGGCCAATCTGAATGCATTCAGGACACACAGCAAACACGTGAAAAGAAGGCATTAGGGCATTAGGGAAGTCCCGGTGCTACAGGAAGGTATTTCTTACTGGAGTATGAAAACTCTAGTCTAAGCTCAGAGTTTCAATCAAATACTTGAATCACTAAAAAATGATTGACCAGGATTAGTTTGCACAATTCAAGAGTAGTGTGGTTAGTGGTCCGCCAAAGACCATGTCCACACAGCTATGTTTTTACATTAGTCTGTTTTCGCTTGTCATTTACACTCCCCTGTCATTTTTAACTCCCAAAAATGGAGAGTTTTGAACAGAGCCATATACTTGTGAAAATACTGGCTCGGTCTTGAGATGTTGATGGGTGAAAATGCAGAGTCTAATCTCAGGCTGATTTGCTTGTCCTTATTACATAGCCCTTTCCAGACTGGATCCTGCTCATTACAACATCTCATTCCCTTGTTGGTCACCCTACACAGAAGAAAACCATATTCCAATAAAGCAGACACAGAAAAGTTACTTTCCACGGTGCTTGTTGTGCTGCTTACTTGTATGTATCTAAATTGCGTTTTGTACAGTTGGAATGCTACATACATATAAAGCTACATAATTTACTAAATTTAATAAATTATAATTTATTATAATTTACTACATAATTTATCTGTTTTGTGATAAACACCCTGACCAGTGATGTTACGACACCTTTAATAATTTTTCCCCCAGTACACACATGTCCAGTGTAGGTGAATGTCTGCATCACATACATTTGCAGTCATTTTATAAATGACTAGCGCTGTAAGCCCATGCTGTAAAAAGCCTGGGGTCCTAGAAACTATTGAAATCATCAGAAAAAGAAATTGAAATGTAGAGATGTCAGGTGATTGAGAGGAACTACTCTGGGCATCTCTCTCATAGGAGGTTTTGTTTTGCCAATGTGCTTGCATCACTTGAGTATTAGCGGATTAGCAACTCTGTCTTTTTTCTGGGGTTTCATTTTGCTGACCTGCTCGCCTCACTTGTGTATTAGCTGCGGGAGGAAAAGTAAGAGGGATACCATTTTGCCGATGTGCTCACCTCACTTCTGTATTAGCGGCTAAGCGAGTGACTTCCTTAGGAGGTTTCCTTTTGCCGATGTGCTGGCCTCACTTGCACATCCTCGAAGGTGGAGCCCTTACCCCAGCTCCACCTCTCACTTCCGGGCCGGACAGACACACACACTTCCACGCATAGACATTTGTATACAAGATGTGAAAACACTTCAGATCATTTTCTTTCAAAAATGCAGTTTTTAAGTGAAAACGTAGCAGTGTGGAAGTAGCGTAAGATATCATGCCAGCAATAAGTGATTCTTGGAGGTAATTAAGGGACCAAAAATGTCCATTCTTCTCAAGTGATAGCTGCCAACATTAATATAGGCAGAGCAGACTGGATGAAAAGCAAAGAGGTCTAGAGAGACAATTTGATGTGTCACACTTGCTATGGTAATGAAGTAGCAGTCAATGACAGACTGGTGCAATAGTCCCAGATTTCAGTAATCATGAAAGAAAATCCATAGGTGTCACACCTGACTGCATGCTACAGTATGCGGCTCCCCAGAAACATCTGAACAAAAAAAAAAATCTGACTTACCTGTGTAATCTCCACACCTTATTCAAAAACTGCCGCCAGGTATTTTGTCAGCCAGTTTTCGGAAAAACACAGATCGAAATCGTTTACAGTGTGAGCAGATGCCTCAGGTATCTCCAGGTGTGAGCGCCACTCCCATTACTTTGCATACAAAAGAAATAGTGCAGTAAATATTGTGATCCCAGAAGTGCAGCATTTCATGAAGGATGGCCAAGGCTCTCGTCCCAACTCATTCATTACAAATCACTCCTCCTCTTTGCCAATATCTACCAGGTTCTGTCTTCTTATGAGAAAAGCACAATGTACCCCATCCAGTGGGGGCACAAACACAAACATTTTAGCAAAGATAAGAACAAGGCTGAGTTTTCATTTCTTCTGCTAGAGCATCCTGCCAGCTTCACTGTGCTTCCACCTAAAGACTGCTGTTTTAAATAAAAAATAAGACATGACTGTAGAAAGTATTTTGTATTGTTTATGAGGAAAAGTGATTAAGAATGTATTATTAAATAAAGGAGAACATCCGAGATGTCAATTTGATTTTTGCCCTTCACATTTGTTTTTAGGTCTGTACTTTCTCTGTTTTATAATAGAGCTCTGTAGAGAACTGTTGCTTGTTGCCATCTTACAAACCCACAAAACTTGTACATGAGATGATTCTGAGTCTGAAAGGTTCTGTTATTTCACCCATTACCTTTGAATGATGTTTCTTCTGTTGCTAATCCGTATTTTTAATCATTATTAAGAATGATGTTTCTTATATTATTATTTAACTATTTTTATTAAAATAAAACTCAGATCAGTAGTACAATCTTGGCTCTGTTTCACTGTCTAAATAACATAGTATTCGTGGCAGTCTCACAGTCCAAGACATAGATAGATGATTCTAAACCAGACCAGGGCATTGTATGGCCCATGGGCCAAACGCAGCCTGTGGTCTGCTTCTGTCTGATCCATGGAAGGTGTTGACAGCATGCATTTCATTGGCCTTGTCTGTCAGTCAGGATGCAAAAGTTATGACTCTGAATGGAAAAGTCAGTAGATGTTACAACAACAACAGCAAGTCAAGTCAGATTGGGAAGCATGCACTGGTACAGTGCGTTGCTGCACCCACTGCACGATGAAACAACTTGGGATCCCAGTTGGCAACCCCCCAGGCAGACACGTGGTCCAATCCCACCCCTCCGGAAATGACCCTCTATCTGCCGTAGCCAGGTGTTACGTGGGTGACCCCTTGGACTGGTCCAGCCTCTCAGGTCCCAATAATGAGGATCTTACGAGCTGAATAATCCTCGGAGAAACGTGCCACATGACCATAGTGCCGTAACTGACATTCCTTCACAATGCAGGTAATGTGCCTCATTCCAGACTATATGAGCAACCGCTCATTCGACACAAACTCAAACCAACGGTACCCAAGGATTTTCCGGAGAGACACAGTACCAAAGGAGTCCAGTCTTCGTCTCAGGTCATTGGATAGTGTTCATGTTTCACAACCATATAGCAAGACAGGAAGCACCAGGACTCTAAAAACTTGGACCATCGTCCTTTTGCATAGATATTGGGAGCGTCACACACCCTTTTCCAGCGAACTCATGACCCCCCATGCTCTCCCAATCCATCTACTGACTTCACAGGAAGAGTCACAAGAGACATGAATGTCACTGCCAAGAAAGTAAACCTCTCAATTATTATGTAGCACGTTTTCATATAAATAATGTAGCTCAAAGTGCTTTACAAGATGAAGAAAGAGAAGTTTATCAAAAAAATACAAATATAAAAATAAGATTAGGCAATACTAAGTAACAAAGAATAAAGTAAGGTCCGATGGCTGGGAGGAAAGAAAAAATAAATTCCAAAGGGCTGGAGAATAAAAAAACAGAATCTGCAGGGGTTCCAAGGCCACAAGACCACACGGCCTGCACTGGGTATTCTACTTAACATCAATGATCTCAATCAGTCCTCCTGGCTTATAGGCTTCACATGGAAGAATTAGACGATGATGGTCGTGTGGTCCTCTGACCTTCAATCCATCCATGTAAGGACTGCGTGGTGCTTTGATCAGATGGTGGTGGCGCAAATCGCCAATGCAGAAAATCGGTAAAAGAACAACAGAGAAAGTAGGGATTAGTATGGATTGAGGAGCCATGATAAAAATTATAATTAAATGCATATACAGAATATCAGGGTTACACTTAAATGAAGCTATGACAAAGCCATGTTAAAATAATGGGTATTTACCAGTTTTTTAAAGCACTCCACCATATTAGCCTGGTGAATTTCTATCAGTAAACTATTCAAGACTTCAGGTGCCTAACAGTAGAAGGCTGCCTCACCACTTCTTTTAAGTTTAGCTCTTGGAATTATAAGCAGACACTCATTTATAGTGTAAGGTGACAAGCATTCAAAAACATAGGACGGAGTAAGATTATTTAAGGTTTTGCAAAGAATAAGCAGTGTTTTTAAGTCAATTCTAAATGGCACAGGTAATTACTGATGGCTGTCCTAAATTGCCAGGTAAAAATGTTGGACTCTTAAGAAGGATGAAGGAAAAAGTGGCTGAGAGTAACCCATCCCAAAAACTCATATTTTTACATTATATTTCCCATCAAGAAGTGCTATGTAAATCTGTGCTGAAAATTAATCATGTGGTTGATGCTGTAATAAATACTGTACATTTCATCAGGGCTGGAGCATTAAATCACAGATAGCTTGTTACACTGTCAGAGGAGCATGACACTGATCACACTAATCTGGGTCTACCACATAGCTGTCAGGTGGCTAAGGTTGGGCAAAGTGCTCAAACAGGTCTGGGATTGGAAATTAGACATTCAGGAGTTTTGTCAAATGAAAGGAAAACCCATCTGTGAACTATACAGCACTGATTGGGAATTAGATTTAGTATTTGCTGTTGATGTGACTGCACTTATGAATGAAATGAATACAAAATTACAAGGCAAAGGTCTTTTTGCACATGATAAGCACAGCCTAGTCAAGGCCTTCGTGAGGAAGCTGCTGCTTCTCTGTCAACAAGTAGAGAGGAACACATTGATACAACATCCCACAATGAGAGGGAGGAATCTATCTGCTGATCAGCTTAACAGATATGCAACCATGTTCTGGGCACTGCATGGTGAGTTTTTCAGGTGATTTGACGACTTCAAAGCAGTTGAAATTTCCTCTCCTTTTACATGTGACGTGGGACAGTACAGCAATGAGGTACAACTTGAACTTATACACTTGCAGTCTGATACATTGCTGGCAGAGCACTTCAGACCATTAATGACATTCTACAATTCTCCCAAAAAGGAGAATTTCCCACACTTGAGAAGACTAGGTGAGAGAATCCTGGTCCTCTTTTGGTCAATAGATATACTGTATGTGGACAGAAATTCTCAGTAACACAACTAAACCAGGTATAGATCTCTCAGAGATGACCATCTATCTGCTGTGTAGTGAATAGTTACATCAGGAATTACACCTGACATCAGTGTACTAGATGAAGCTCATCAAAGACTTAATTCTTCCCACTAAGTTGTTAAAGGTACAGAGACCTTAAAATACTTTATCAGTGATTAATTTAGTAAAATGTATTTCTTATTTTGGTTTTTTGTTTCTTACAATCAGGAATTGCAGATTGTGGAAGAAAGCATGCTATACTGAGTGTATGTTCCATGGTTCAACAAATCAAACAAAACCTGTGAATAAGTGGTTTATTTTATTTTTATTAGATTGAAAAAAATAATTAATGGAACATGTTTACCATAAGGTAAGAGTTTGCAGAATGTGTTTGGCCTTCCTCAACAAGCTGGTTTTTTCATGTGACCCCCCATTAAAATAGTTTCCCAACCCTCCTCTAAACTGACTTGACGTGATTGTGATTGTGTGAAAGTGTCTGATAATGTGTTTCCTGATCTATAGCTACTGTTACCAGTGTAGGTCTTAACTTTGAAAAGTCCTCAATAGGAAAGGGCTGACACTGAAAGAGGAAAAAGGCTATTTGTTTATTTTGTTTTGCTGTTAATTTATTTACTACCTACATGTCAAATTCCATTAGTTTTAACAATATTCTTGACTTAAAGAATTTTTTTTGGTTTGGCCAATCTATATATATAAAAGTCAATGTATGTATATACAGTATGTATGTATGTTCCAGCATCACTTCTGAACAGCTGGAGCGATTTTCATGAAACCTGGTGTACATGTTTCTCATTGGTCGACTAAAAATACTGTCGGGTGAAATCAGCCCTAACTCACCCTTCTGGATAGGGTGGGGGGTGATCTTGCGGTCTTGTATGCATGTTATCATCCAGTTGACACTCAGAATAACTACCAGAAGGCGGACTGGAGGTGACTGCCAGCATTCTGCCACCGCGCCCCTGTTGCTTTTGTAATTAGACAGAGTTGGCCGGTTCAGAGCGTCAACTGGATGATAAGATACATACGAGACCACAAGACAAGCACCTTACTGAGTCTTCATTGTTTGTTAATTTATTTTAATTTTTAAAGTTGTGCTTTTTTTAATTATATTTTTCTCAAACAATTAAAAAAAAACCAAAAAACTTAATTTTCCTCCCGGGCAATGCTAGTTTCCTATACAGCTAGTGTTTAAAAAATCACCTCATTGTAGCAAAGTCCATTTTATCTGCAAACTTTATCTGACAAAAACAGCAGAACACATGTACTTCTGGCCTGGCCCAAAAATCAAGACGGGTCTAACTGCAGCCCTGAGCAGTGCCGCCATTTAGTGCCGTCACTGAACAACCAATGGGACTGCATAGTTATCTCACTTGGTGTACTCAACAGTTGTCATTATTTTAGTCAAATAAGCCTCCTTCCTAAAACCCGAACCTTAACCATAGTGTAACCAGGCTTATCGCTCAACATCATTAATGTATAATACAAAGCGACAGCCGCTTCAACAGAGCAGAGCCTTGGAAGTCTGAGCTAGTCTCTATTGAAAAAGTCCAACGTCATTACACTGTCCTTTATTTCGAGTTCTTAAAGGCATAGTTTAGCTAGCTCAGCACAACAATTAAATAGGGGATTCATTTTTGCTGACTGCTGA
The DNA here is from genome assembly GCF_016835505.1 of Polypterus senegalus. Taxonomy (NCBI): domain Eukaryota; kingdom Metazoa; phylum Chordata; class Cladistia; order Polypteriformes; family Polypteridae; genus Polypterus; species Polypterus senegalus. The sequence continues at coordinate 52,330,382 of NC_053166.1, forward strand.
GCTTCTCTTGTGTTTATACATACCTGGCTATTTTCCAATGAGTTTCATAAGTTTGACGAGATTTTTCCCTGTGATCACCTTCATACCATCATCTTCTTAATTTTTTTTTTGTTGCATTTAAATGAGTCTTTGAATTTTGGGATCGCAAATACTATATATCCAGCGATCATTATTTTCAATTGTGACCTCCATTTCCTGTACTTTTTTTTCCTGAGACCATGTCTTGTTTGCCCCGTGACCCTGTAGTTAGGATATAGCGGGTTGGATAATGGATGGATGGATGTCTTGTTTGCCAAAACAGTGAAAGATTTTTTTTGTCTTTCTCTCCAGCTGCTGACAGTACAATTCATTATTTAATGAAATAGGTTAGGGTCCTTTTAGTTGATAACTGTACAGTCCAAAATTAAGGATTAAAAAAACAAAACACTGTTTTCTACCCCATACAACATTTTTTTTGTCTAAGCCAACAGCGGAATTTGACCTGTATTTTAAAATAGCATAAGGAAGTCTAGAAAATGAATGTATGTTTGAGGACAAGACAGAAGTGTTTATTAAATTTTGCCTTTGCACTTTTATATATGTATTAATTTATTTATGTGTTTAGAGTTCAAGGATTATATCATGGATCGGCTCTGAGCCATTTCTTAATGCAATGGTGGTGCACAGGTTGACAGATGAGATTAGACAGGAGTTCCCGTGGACTATGATGTTTGCTGATGACATTGTGATCTGTCACGATAGTAGTGAGTAGGTTGAGAAGACCCTAGAGAGGTTGGGATATGCTCTAGAGAGGAGAGGAATGAAAGTCAGTAGGAACAAGAATACATGTGTGTAAATGAGAGGGAGGTCAGTGGAATGGTGAGGATGCAGGGAGTAGAGTTGGCGAAGGTGGACGAGTTTAAATACTTGGGATCAACAGTACAGAGTAATGGGGATTGTAGAGGAGAGGTGAAAAGAGAGTGCAGGCAAGGTGGAATGGGTGGAGAAGAGTGTCAGGAGTAATTTGTGACAGAAGGGTGTCAGCAAGAGTGAAAGGGAAGGTCTACAGGACGGTAGTGAGAACAGCTATGTGTTATAGGGGTTGGAGATTGTGGCACTGACCAGGAAGCAGGAGACAGAGCTGGAGGTTGCAGAGTTAAAGATGCTAAGATTTGCATTGGGTGTGACGAGGATGAACAGGATTAGAAATGAGGACATTAGAGGGTCAGCTCAACTTGGGCAGTTGGGAGACAAAGGCAGAGAGGCGAGATTGCGTTGGTTTGGACATGTGCAGAGGAGAGATGCTGGGTATACTGGGAGAAGGATGCTAAGGATAGAGCTGCAAGGCAAGAGAAAAAGAGGAAGGCCTAAGAGAAGGTTTATGGATGTGGTGCGAGAAGACATGCAGGTGATGGTGTAACAGAACAAGATGCAGAGGACAGAACGATAGGGAAGTAGATGATCCGCTGTGGCGACCCCTAACGGGAGCAGCCAAAAGAATAAGAAGGAGAATTTTAGTATTCAAGGTATTATTATTGTTTTATATACAGGTTAATGTATACTGTAATTAATATGATTTAAGTACAAGCCTTAAAAATCACCAGAATGTTATGGGAATGGATGGGTATTTTGCCTAGAATAAACACAGAAGGACTCCACAAATCCATGTTTTGTTCATTTCATGCTGGAGCCTATTGTACGTTCTTTTTTTTAGCTCTCCTGCACTTTCACCTCAGTTCAATAAATTTTGTTCTTTTTATACTTACACTATTTTTATGTCATTACAGTATTTAATTTACAAAATATTTAATGCATTACGATTAAAAGCAGGTAATAATGTAAAGTCTTAAGCAAAATAAGAAAATATGATTTGTTTTATTATTCTTAAGGTTTTGTAATTTAGTTCTACTGATTTGAGGTTCAGTGTGGAAGCAGATTAGGGGTTTCTTCACTCTTCTTTCTTCTTCATCTTTTGTCTGCCTCATTAGGCCAGTGGTCTTTCTCAAAATGAAGTTTAACTTGATGAATCAGGTGACACCATGGGGGATATTCCATGGCTAGTGATGCTGATCTGGCCTTTAGTAACATGGGATTTGGGTCTTTGACGTTGAACTACACTATATTGCCAAAAGTATTGGGACACCTGCCCATGAACTTTAATGGCATCCCATTCTTAATACATAAGCTTTAATATGGCAATTATAACAGCCTCTAGTCTTCTGGGAAGGCTTTCCACAAGATGTAGGAGTGTGTTTATGGAAACTTTTGACCATTTATCCAGGAGAGCATTTGTGAGGTCAGGCACTGACATTGGATGAGAAGGCCTGGCTCGCAGTCTCTGCTCTAATTCATCCCAAAGGTGTTGGGTTGAGGTCAGGGTTCTGTGCAGGCCAGTCAAGTTCCTCCACACCAAACTTGCTCATCCATTTCTTTATAGACCTTGCTTTGTGCACTGGTGCACAGTCACGTTGGAACAGGAAGAAGCCATCCCCAAACTGTTCCCACAAAGTTGGGAGCATGTAATTGTACAAAATGGCTTTGTATGCTGAAGCATTAAGAGTTCCTTTCACTGGAACTAAGGGGCCAAGCCCAACCCCTTAAAAACAACCCCACACCATAATCCCCCCCTCCACCAAACTTTATACCTGGTACAATGCAGTCAGGCAAGTACCTTTCTCCTGGCAACCACCAAACCCAGACTCGTCCATCAGATTGCCAGACAGAGAAGCGTGATTTGTCACTCCAGAGGACATGTCTTCACTGTTCTAGATTCCAGTGGCGATGTGCTTTACACCACTGCATCTAACGCTTTGCATTGCACTTGGTGATGTAAGGCTTGGATGCAGCTGCTCGGTCATGGACACCCATCCCATGAAAATCTCTACGCACTGTTCTTGAGCTAATCTGGAGGCCACATGAAGTTTGGAGGTCTGTAGCTATTGACCCTGTAGATTTTACGTGGCCTACCACATTTCCTGGCTGAGTTGTTGTTCTCCCCAATTGCTTCAACTTTGTTATAATACCACTAACAGTTGACCATGGAATATTTAGTAGTGAGGAAATTTCATGAATTGACTTATTGCACAGGTAGCATTCTATCACGGTACCACACTTGAATTCAGTGAGCTCCTGAGAGTGACCCATCCTTTCACAAATGTATGTAGAAGCCGTCTGCATACCTAGGTGCTTGATTTTATACACCTGTGGCCATGGAAGCGATTGGAACACCTGAATTCAGTTGTTTGTAGGGGGGTCCCAGTACTTTTGGCAATATAGTGTATTTTCTCCCTGTACTTTCTGGCACTGGCTAAGATTGGAGTAGACTGAAGTTAGGTACTTAGATGCAGCAGCCATACAAAGACAGCTGGTCAGCAGGATGATGGCTTCTTATGGTGACTGTTGCTTTGGTGGCAATCTTGGAATTAGACCAGTGATCCCCACAATTGACACAGGTTCCACCAGAGCCAGTTACATTAATAAGTAAGTATTGATACCATGCAGGAGATTAGTAATGCAAATGACCTTCTAAACCTTTAACTTGGTGTCCTCCTGGAGTTCATGGCACTTGTAGACCAAATAGGTAAGTATGCTGAAGAAGGTGCTGGCACATCTGATGCAGTGCTGAGATTCCTCCTTAATTGTTGCCACTTGGGACAGTTGGCTGCTAAGCTATATAAAATATTTTGGAAGACTGTGATTGTCAGGACCTGTAAATAGATATTGCAGGTTTATCAATGTGAAGGGATAGTTGTGGACTCTTGTAGGCTACAACAAGGAGGTTCAGGAAAATCAGAATTTTTTGTGTGGAGTGGGTGTTTTGTGCTATTTACTTATTCTGCCTGTGGTGTCATCACCAGTGCCATTTTGTGTTTTTGTCATTACAATATCTCACGGTATTAGGCAGCATTCATACATGCATAGTGTGTGGGATGTCTCAGCAGCTATCTCATTAAAAGACTGAGACATGGATCATTTAGTACCTGCGCATTGTTTTCTTAAAGAAAAAGGCTTATCTTTAGCAATTTCATTTATTTTCAGGCTAGCTTTTGGTTTTGATCTCTTGTCTGCATAAAGAGTTACATTTTCTACTTTACCTTTTTATTCTACTTATGTTGGTGAATTTTGTGTTTTTTGACTATATCTTAGATTGTCCTACCCAAATTTTCTATGTAAGTTGCAAGACCGGTGGAAAGAATTGCGCAACTCTTATTAAATGTTGGGTCACCAGCCAGATGTTCCCATTTAATAAACAATGGTGGCAAAGAAGGAAAAGATGGCATAATTGCCCAATAAATAAAGGCTTTTCCAGGTTAACGAGGCACAGATCAGCATATGCAGGTCGAGTTCCAGGTCCAATATCAGATGCCATTTTCAGGGGACCATGTGATTTTATAGAGCCCTGGCTGGAAGGGGTGAGGCACACCTTTGGGCTCTATGGCTGGTTAGGTGACTTCTCGGAGGTTCAGGTAGGAAAGGAGAGCATGAGCACCCCATCCCTGCTTATCTCAGCAGAGCCAGGAAGGTGGTCCCAAGGCACCCATATGTGACACTTAGAAATTGCACTAAATAATATTCACTTATGGTACTTATTTTAGAGAAAAATGTTCAGAACTTATTAATTAAATTATAGCGAAGCAAGTTTACTGTACAATAAATAACAAGCACAAAAACTGAACTGAATCGCCGGTATGTTCATTATATCAACCGTATGCTTAAACATGATAATGACTCAGTTCCTTGTAAGCTGATAAAATAAAGATAGCACAAAAATCCCCCACTAACTATTGATTGTGTGAAACATGTGCTGTCTCTGCTGGGGTATCACTCAGAGTGCCGCTTCACATTCTCCAGGCTATACTTCCTGCGACAGCATGGCTAGGATGCTAAGAATTACAAGCAGCCCAACTAAATTACCAGATGATGAGTCTAGCTATCTGTGAAGTAATTAATTGTGTTGTGTACACCACCAGTTATATTCAATGACACTTCATATAATTTGTGCAAGTTTTACTATTCCCTTCATAACAGGTTGTCTATCTTTAAATGTCAAAAAAAAGCATTTGATCATTTGAAGTGTTCCTTTCTTTGACAGGTCCTAAAATATATGGGGTTTGGCCCTGAATTCATCACAATGAAAAGTGAAAAGTGTATTCTACTCCTAAAGCCATATGGTCACTTCCCTCCTGATCCAGGTACAGAGAGACTCCAGACAGCACTGCCCATTATCTCCATTTCTTTTAGCATTATATCTAAAACCTCTTGCCATAGCAGCACACATTCTCATTACATTTTCTCTCCATTATTGTTGGCAATTCACCACGCCACAGCTCATTGCATGCAGATGATATGCTGCCGTATCACTGAGATGCACATACTGATCACCCCATACCACTAAAATGAGTTACTAAATTACTAAATCGGTTTCTCAGGATCAAAATGTAAATAGTTTCCCTTAGATGTCAATGACAAAGCAGTTTACTTACTTGGGTGTGGACATGTTTTTGTCACTGGTCATTTATCTAAATAGTAACAGCAAAGTATCTCAAATTTCTAAGCCATGTAAAAAAAACAGGAGACAGTTTGTCACAGCCCTTCCATTACTGCAACCTCCGAATAGGAAAAGGAGCACAATCCATCTTGGCCAGAATATCCAACCATTCATTTGGTCTATTTCTTCTCAGGACCTCCCAACCAGGTATCAATGCCCCTGTCCCAGCCAGAATGCCAATCCAATCTTTGTCTTCAATCACAATGGTTAAATTACTGTTTCATTTTCCTGGTTCCAAAATGAAAACTCCCTATTACCTTAATTTGCTCTGAAACACCTTTCCTTCATAAAAAATGAAACAAAGATCTTATGGATGGGAGCTAATGTTGCTTACAGTGTCTCTGACCAGAGATTGGTAGAAACACACCTTAATGCTAATTTCAAATGTTGTAAACAGACTAAACAAAAATTCTGTGTAAATGTCCTAACTGGTCTGGTCGTCTTTGTTTGTTCCAGGATTTATGCACATCTTATCTAGGGCAGGGTTGCAGAGCATGTGGAAAATTTTCATATCACCTGGACAGAGCGCCAGTACATCAGAGGATGAACACACACAATTAAACAATGTTAATTCACCTAGCATCTAGAACCCCTGGAGGAAACCAATGTATTTACAGGGAGAACATTTAAACTTCATGCAATGAGCATTCAAGACATGAACCCTGGTCTCCTGACTACAATGCAGCATCACTACCACTGCACCACCATGCCAGAGTAATATTTTCAAAAGTATTAAAAATTGTTCTAAGAATCTAAACTATCAATATACCCAGTTCCAGTTAGTTCATAGACTCTATCTAACCTCTCAGATGTTTCTTGCCATGGGACTATCTCTGGATCCATTATGCCATCTGTGTTGTTTAAAAGTACTGTTTCTGTACTCCTAAATTTTTGTTTTGGTCCTTATTGCTCTTATTCTGTGTGCTCATTCTACTTCACAGAAAAGCAGCCAGCAGTATAATGCTCCTGCTACAAATAAGTGTAAAGTCCTGGTGCTGAAAGAACATTTATGCAGACAATTGATTTTTTAATTGTCCAGCAAACATCTGACTGCACAGTAGTTAGTACTACTACTGGGCAGCCACAGAGTCTTGTATTGGATTTGTACAGTTGTGTGTAGTCAGCGTTTTCTTCCTATATTACTGTGGTTTGTCTTTTTTCATCTCAAAGCCATTTATTTCTAAACTTGAGTTATTGCCATTTCAATCTAGACAGTTCATAGTTAACATATTTTCCTGGGCAGAAGATGTTTGCAAGGCTCTCCTTTTACTTATCAGGGGGTGTTCTTGCTCCTACTCTGTTCACTGCTCGTATGGATTGGGTGTTGGATGGGGTCATGGAGTCCAGTGGCTCTGTGGCATCTTTTGGTGAAGAAAGATTCATTGATCTTGATTTTGCTGACGATGCTGTGATCTTCAATGGAGGCTCCGATCGTGGCTTTCAAGAGACTGAGCGAGGAATCTGAATTTCTGGGCTTGTAAATGTCCTGGATAAAAACCAAGACCAAGGCCTTTAATGACCTCTTAGGCACAGCTATCAGCAGTGTGTCTGTTTGTGGAGAGAGTATCAACCTAATTGAGAGGTTTACTTACCTTGGCAGTGACATTCATGTCTCTGAAGACTCTTCCTATGAAGTCAGTAGATGAACTGGGAGAGCACGTGGGGTCATGAGGTTCCTGGAAAGGGGTGTGTGGTGCTCCCAATATCTGTGCAAAAGGATGAAGGTCCAAGTTTTTAGAGTCCTGGGGTCTCATGTATAACACCATGTGTAGAATTCACACTAAAACATGGCATACGGACAAAAACAGAAAACTGCATATGCACAAAAAAATGATGCATAAATCAGTGCATATGCCAGCTTCCTCATTATTCCTCTACATAAATCCTGGTCATCGTGAAGTGTAATGCACATGCATGCACCTATCGCCCCACCCTGACTCCTTCTAGAATTAGTCATCTTTGCATTTGCAAATCAATATAAATAGCCCCTTAAGTTCAGCGTTCTGTGAAAAGGCAATGGTAAAAGCACAGGGAAAAAAGAAATTCAGCGAGTGCCAAGTGGAGGCAAAGAAAAACATACTATTGTTGGTTTAAGCAGCAGTATAAACAACAAAAGAAAGTTGATCAAGTGATACAGAGTGGAGACACTCAAAAGTTCAAGTTCAGAAAGTTGTACATTGCCCGAATAAAAAAGAAGTGGACAGATATCAAAGTCTGAAAAGCCGAGTTGTAGCCCACTGTCTGAGTGTCACACAGAAGCGTATTAGGGTACAGAAAAAAGAAACAAAATAGGGACGCAGTGAAAAAATGGTTGACATGTTCAGTTTAATCTCATAGTTCAATGGATTTTTTGAGATGCGAACAATGTGCAGATTTGAACATCTTGCTAGTCATTAGCCAAAGAGGGCAGATATTTTTAGTAAGGTAAGCTAATGTTTACTTTAGAGTAGTCTACCCAAAATATCTGATATGTCCCTACCAGGAATTTCATTCCAAAGATGCCACTAGCTCAGACACATGGTGACATTTTCAATTTTCAAAGGATTGCAGCAAATGTTTTAGCTATTTTATACGACAGTCAATTGTTTTTATCTGGTTTGCATTTTAAAGTTTTAACAAACAAATTGTCAGAAATTTGTACAGAAATGACTAAGGTGCTTTAGTGAATGAGAGTGCTGGACCACACTGGATGTTGACTTCCACTGCCTGTTGATTCAATCTTGCATTCCAAACAATGTTATGACCAAAAGATAAAGACCCCAAAAAGTGATTGCTTATCTGGGCTGTAAAGCATTGATATGTAGGAGAGGTTGGGCTGAAGGTGGTGTTAAGGTCATTCCAACTAAGCTGCTTGTCTGACAGGCATTTATCTTCAAGAAAACGAACAGGAGATCACAGAGCCACTGAAGCTACCATCATTCACCAAAGCTGTTATCTGCTCAAAAAGTAGAAGTAGAGTGGGTCTGCGCAGCTCATGTGCATTCTGTTTTATTCAGCATAGTAAGGATTCAACAGTTTAATTTTGAAGGTTTCACAAAAAATTAATACAGTATATCTAATGAAATGGTGAATCATTCTGACTGAAGAGTCTCAGTTGTTCACAGAAGAGTAGTCTCAAGTGTATATGCTGGGTTGTTGCTAGACTAATTGATATCTAAAATGTAATCCAGCAAGGGAGTGAAGGTGGTTTGTGGACATTAAGCTCTTGACAATCCTAATTGGGATTAATTCTTTGTAAATTCATCCATTGATATTGTAATAGGCAGTCATCGCCCACAGGAATGAAAAGGAAAGAGGCGCAGACTAAATATAAAATACAGTACCTTTTCATTTTACAGGCATTACACTAAAAAAGATCAAAGGTACAACTTTCAGAACCACTTAAAAACACAATGAGCATACAGAATATATTTATGGGAATATCTTTTGCGAACAGTCCAAATTAAATGGCATCTACCTGCACTAGGCTCCCTGTAGGCATCATCTCAGTCTGACTTTTCTGGCTCTACATTTTCAAAATCAAATCTCTCACTACAGTTTGTTAGGAGCCTGTTACAGGTTTACACACATTTTCTTCCTAATTTAGCATGTTATTTCATTAATTAGGGTCATTTTTTTCATAGTGGTTAGTTTGCCTGATATATCATATTGAATGCAATTTAAACCAAGCTTAAAAACTTGACAAATCCTTTCACACATCACACATCTAGGCTTATTAAAATGTATTTTGTTTTTCCAGTGGCCTCAGAATTCTTGCTATAGTGGCTAATAATGTTGGTTTTAATCATGTACTCCCCACAAGAGCCTGACTGGTCTTCCATTATCATTGTTTTATCTGCAGCTCCATATTTCTACACTATCATGACAATTCTCTCAAGTAACCCAGATCATACAAATTCTCGGTAACTGAAAGCTGTCCTAAGGTATTGTCAGGTACTTGATGGTAGGTCTAGATTGAATGAAACGCTTAAAAATGTCTTTGTGACTATCTGAATTCCCAACTCCCAACATTTGTAAATTTTTCATTTGCATTAGCTCCAGGCACCTTGCTGGCTTATGTTGCTGAAAAGAAGATTTAGACTGAAATTAACTTGTATGTGATTGGCATAAATGTCTTATCTATATAGAATAATTTACATATTTAGCTGACACCTTTATCCAAGGTAACTTACAACATTTATAATGCAATTGGCTACATTTCTGTTGGTTTTCTGACTGGTGCACAGGCAGGTGGAGTGACTTGTTCATGGTCACACAGTGTCTGGCGTGGGATTTAATCCCACAGCCACAGGGGTTGAAGTCCAAAACTTTGACCACTGCGCCACACTGCCTTCCCAATATTTGGGTGTCAATCGTCTCTTTGTAATAGGTCAGTTTATGCAAGCATAGGAGCACAAAAAAGGCACCCTGACTTAAACTGGGGGCCTCTTGAGCTGCAAGTACATGCTCTACCACTCAGCTATACCCCCAGAACACCCTCATGAAACATTGACTTGAGCAGCAAGATGTATGTGACACATTGGAAAGCCTCTAAGAGTTAATCATTATTCAATGTTCATCATAAAATGCTTTTGTCAACTGTAGCTACAGACGAAACGTAGGAGTAAGAGAAGAGTTTGGCCAATGCATGTGCACACCTAGATCCATAGTAGGGCACCTGTGGTAGTCTAGGAATAAGATTTTATCTGCCTACGCAATGAAAACCAGACACATACCTTGGAGTAGTTATGTTACTAAATGTCCTGCACTCCATTCTCCACAGTTTATTATTAGTCACCATTCCTAGACAAGCACCTTTATGAGAAGGCATTTCTACTCCTGGCAAGCCTCCCATATCTTTTTTAGTCTTTCTTCAGTTTTTAGAGATGTATTTGAAAATAATTCAAATATTGTTCACAATATGCTTATTAAAATGAGCTTAAGGGAAATGCTGAACTCCCAAGGACATCATTTGTCACAAGAGCACAAGAGTCTGGATGAACTTACAAAAACTTGATTTACATTATGCAGAGCAATAACTTGCTTAACAACAGCAAAAAATGGCTCAGTGGATACTGCTTGGTGGGAAGTATTCAGTTTTGAATTCCTGGCCAGCTGACAACTCCCTTTTGGAGTGAATGTGGAAGAGTGTGTGAGTGTGACTTGCAATGGACTAGCTTGCTATCAAATGTTGGTACCAGCTCTTAGGGCTGGCATCTAATTTCTGTGGCCCTAAGCATGGATTTGCTTTGAAAATACAAAACACATAAATTAATTGAACCGTTCACTCGTTCCCTTCAGCATGTAATGGTCCGATGCCACTAAGATGCACACCGTCGAAAAGACGGTGATTTATTTATTTTTTTTGGTGGAGATTCCAGGGACGCACCCAGTCTTGGCCTGACCTGCACACACTTATAAGCAATGACAAAAAAGCAACCGGTAATAAAACAACAATTAAAGAATGTATTAAACACTAATAAACGAAATATAACTACACACCAAATAATCCCACCCCTGTTCCCTTTCAGCGATTATACAATAAACACAAACAAACCACAAACAGAAACCACACACTATAAAGACCATGGAAAATGGCAACTGATGAAATGCAATGATGGATGGAGACAGTCGAGAGATCAAATTGTTGAATGGGAAGGTAAAGATAGTCCTACTAGTATTTAATGATGAGATGAAGACGGGTGAATGGAATCAGGAGCTCTCCTTTCTTCACAGGATGACAACAAATCCTCGGACGGTCCTCATGTGCAGGAAGACACCAGACAGACCATAGCCCAAAACAAGAGATGATCCAGGACAAAACAAGAATTCACAGGTATCAGAATGGAAGGCAGACAGACAGGAAACTCCAGACACAAACCACTAAAGACTTTTTAAATTTGTAAATTTACAAATTTTAAATTTATCCTTGTACCCAACAGACCCTGCACCCTCAGCAGATGACCAATCAAAGCCACTGCAGGGACTGCTGGAAGTTGAAGTTTCAATCCCCAGTAGCACCGCTACAAACATGTTCTAGTTATGAAAAGAGCTGCAGTCCACTAGGCTGCCCAAAACCTGAATGGGTTACAATATACACTTCACACAAAACTGGCAGCTAGATAATGAACTGGATAACGATAACACCACCTCTCTACTGTATATTTTCATTAATTAAAGCTTGCTGATGGCCCTTCACCCAACCCACCACTTATTGCAGCCAGGCTTGGGGCGTCCAACAAACTGCTACAGTCACAGCTGATCGATCTCGTTGGCAAATATTGTCCGCCCAGTGTGCCAAATGACTTTGAAAGAACTAAGACTAAATAAGAAATCTAGTTATGTGCAAACGAAGGTGGCCAAAAAAACTGAAATCATTACCATTTAAATATTTAATGTCATATTGTACAATCAACAGACAAAACAAAGATACAGACTTTGCTGATCCCGTGAAAAAAGTGATTAGGCTTTAAGCATTTACAGTATATAAAAGCTTAAATGAGCTACATTCTGCAATATTTAAAAGACATCTCCAAACACGCATAACCAATAACATACCAAATGGTCACAAAAATCAACTACATATAATTTGGCATTAATATAGTCCAGCATTTAGCATGATGGAAGTTTTTCAAAATTGGCATATTTTTATTACATCTGGAGCACATAAATTCCTTTTGATTTGAATGCTCATTATTTTTCATTTAATAAAGGCATTGATATCACACACCCATCAGATATTCCAGATAATGTGATTAGGCTGCTTTTGTCTTTCCCTATCTTGAGGCAATGTATCATCTAGTTCACTGAGAAAATGTTGTTGCCTAATTATCTAATTTTATGTATCTGTTCTGAACCTGACAACATAACACAACAGCTGTTTAAAAGAATTCTAGTTGAGTTTTCTTTTTTTTTTTATTCTGATGGATACATCCTTCCATTACTCACTTCTGTACATGAAGCTTATTGCCTCTAAAACATCATTTTCTTCTAATACTTATGCTATTATCGAGCTGCTAATTTGGAGCCACCATTCCTATAATTAATAAGAAACCTGTAAGTTCTCTATCAGAATCTGTAATTACAACCAATTGTTACTGGGTTCCTTTCACATGGAGCGAGTCTCCAAGGATATGAACTCTGGTCCATTCCATTGGTGAGTCAAGGATACTAAAAAAACTCCCATAAAGCAGGCCAGGCCCTTCAATAACCTGACCAGAGTTGACTTTTCCCCTGGCAGCCAGCTCCCATCCACCAAAGGCAGGCTTTGGCTTTGACAGGCCTAAGGTGTAGCCCTGTCTTTTAAAGTTCAAAGTATATTTTAAAGATATGTGAAAGGAGAGGAGCCATCAGAACCATTGACCAAACAAGAATCTTTATTGAGAATCAATTTATATTCAATAAAAAAGAGCAAAAACAGGGAAAATACCTAACTAAGGGAATAAAGGGACTCACCTAAAAAGACAATCCAAAGCTAACAAGTCCATAATTCAAGAGAAAAATCCAGAAAAAGAAACAAAATATCCACAAAACCAAAAAAAATCTAAAGAAAGCAAAACTTTCACTATATCTTTCAACAACACTCAAGGGCCAACTGCCCAGAATTACTTATAAAGGCTGACGATGGTCCTTCAGCAGTGATGTTGGGGTGGCCCCACCTCTTGGGGTTCTACCCATAAAATACAAGGAATGTAAGGATTTTTAAAGACACTGTACATTAATATTAAATAATAAATGAACATAACAGTATTACTGTATCTGAAAATACTAGAAACTGTAAAAATGCTTAAACAATAATGAAAACAACAAAAAATGAAAAATAACACAAGACAGGGGAATATCCCTGACTGTTAAACAACAGCCTGTTCCATTTTAGCTTTAATACACAGCCATATAACTTCATACATCTACAGCAACCATCTTTCATCCATCTCACATTCTCAATAAGTGTATTGGCTTACTTCTGAAACACAATCAACTGTTACATACAAATAAAAATACTAAGAATACTGGGTGAGGAAAGATGGATGCTTTGAGGAGAAGCTTTTCTTATATCACGAGCTCAGCAGTGTCCCTGGTAGGCTCTGGTTGTTCAAGAACCTGAAACTAGAAAGTTCACTGTGTAAGTAATGTGCTGCAAGTGCTTGTAAGTTCATTCAAGTCTCATTTGAAGTGCATTTTGAGTATTATTTGTAAGCTCTTTCCTTGATAACGTGAGAACAGCAGCTTCCTCAGCAGCCCAAAGCCATACTCTTAGGTGGATTGACTATTCAAAACTGGCCTTCTGTAGATAACATATTTGCTAAACGCAAATCTGTATTTGGACCAGCGTCCACTCACGCGGCTGATTCGTAGAATGTGCCCTGTTCTCTAGGCATAAGCTTCAGGCATCTGGACTGGAAAAACAAGTTCCCTAAAGTAATGAAATAATACATCACATCTTAATTAGCATCACTTAAGCTTAAGAACTTTAATGGCATAGCAACACAAGAGCAACAACCGAAAAGGGTGTAGCAAAAATTCACTGTGTCAATGTGAGCAGGTTAATTAAAATTATGCTGTACATTAATGTATGCTGGAAAGCTGTTCACCACTATAGGTGCAATATTCAATAAAAAGTATCATTGTTCTCTTATATCAGAACTTAGAGACTCTGTCACTCCTTACTTATTTATACATTGTACTCTTGTTGATTAAAAATTGACACTCTGCAAAAAACAGTATGAAAGCTAACATCATCCTTAGGGGAAGGGCACTATATAGTAGACACCACCCATAAGACAAACTCCTAAATTACATACACACTCTCTGGTCTCCCTGGTGATTAACCAAACACCCCAGTTGCCCTCAGTGAACCTCACAAGGCTTGAGGCAGATCTCACCAGATACTGGCTGACTATCATGAGCCTACTGAACAGCAGGTACAGAAGCTGAGTAAGGGACAAATCAATCAATCTGCTCACATTGCAAACAGTGGGTACTGCATTGCCATCTCTTCTTTCCATCTCGGAATGATCCCTTTCTAAAATAATCTGAAAATAACAAATGCAAAATGCTTTCTGCCTGATTACTATTGAGCTCACTTTTTATTTGTGAACTTCTTGATTGTTCTTTTATTTGTGATTGTCAATACTTTTGTGGTGCTCCTATCTGCTTGCAGGCTGAAGGAAGTTTGGGCAGCATAGGCAGAGAGAGGCAGACAGAGCAATTTGTATCATGTCCTACTTAAACACAACTTTATAATGGCCATTCTTCAGGAAGAAGAGAGTTCTAGATGAGCAGTGAGATAAATCTGAGTACATGTATGATGATGTTCACACTCAAAGGTAATGTAGTACATCTTCTGCGGATAACATTAGACTCCAAAGGAGATCTCGATATGCCATTTGTTTTAAAACATTTACAGTTTCCCGTTAGAACAGGTTTTGCTCTTGGTCTTGTCCGATGCGAGAGATGGACGTCTGAAGTGGAGCTCCGCTAGCAGCGGTGTTATTTTTCATATTATTTGCTTATTATCCTGAGATATCTTTTATTTATTCAATCCGAGAGGGACTGCTATAGTATATGTAAGCACATATAAACATGGCCAACAAGAAGGGGGGTCCAAAAGAATCGAAAACTAAAGCTACACCCAAGCTACGATCAGCAAGCCCAAGTTCAAGATACGGCCTTTCAGAGACAGACCTGGATCAGATGGGTAAAAGTGCAGACTCCTCGGGACCACGGTCCGCTACATCGTCGCCGGCTGAGAGCGAAAAGGGGAGGGAAGGTGCAATCGTGCGTGCAGATCGAGATAGCTCGCCAATCGGAGAAGATCTTTATAATTATAACTACCAACATAATAATAAGCTGCATGGCAACAACTCTTGGGGAAATAGGAAATTAAGACCTAAACTATCTCACTTCCAGTTAAGACTATAAAATGACATCAAAAACTCAGAATCAGTGTCTCCATGATGGGACAGTTAACTTCGTAAGCTGGAATGTTAAAGGCCTGAATCACGAATTAAAGAGAAAGAAAGTACTTTCTCACCTAACAGGTCTAAATGCTAAAATAGTATTTTTACAGGAAACCCACTTACTAAGCAAGGATCAGTTCATGCTGCAAAAAGACTGGACTGGCCAAATGTTCCATTCTAGTTTTACAAAGAACTAGAGGGGTGGGAATTCTCATACATAGAACAGTACCATTTGTAGCATCAGATGTAGTATTGGATCCTGAAGGGAGATATGTAATGGTCATGGGAGACTTATCTAACTGTAAAATGATTTTGATAAATGTTTATGCACCTAATGTTGATGATAAGGAATTTATACAAAATTTATTTGCATCCATTCCCAATCTGAACACTCATAAAGTTATAATGGCTGGGGACTTTAATTGTGTTTTAAATCCACTTTTAGATAGGACTTCCTCCACAGGGGAACGGCATCTAACACTGCAAAGATAATTACAAAGTTTATAACTGATCACAACTTATCAGATCCCTGGAGGTTTTTAAACCCAAATTCAAGAACATATTCTTTCTACTCACCAGTACATCATTGCTACTCAAGGATTGATTACTTCTTTATAGACAATAACTTCTTGCCTAAGATTAAATCTTGCAAATGTGATGCTATTGTTATTTCAGACCATGCACCTATGATCTTGGAGCTGAAATTACTAAGCCCCATACACTCACCCGCAGATGGCCTCAACCGCTTCTATTAGCTGACGAGAATTGTACTGAATTTATATCCAAACAAATCAAATTCTTTCTAGAGACAAATACATCCCCGAGATCTCTGCAGGAATACTCTGGGAAACTCTTAAGGCCTTCTTAAGAGGACAGATTATCTCATATCTTTCCCACAGAAATAAATCCGAAGCCAAGAAAGTAGCAGAGATAAAAAGCGAAATTACTAAAATAGATGAAGAACATGCCAGACTACCAAGCGAGACTCTACATAGAGGAGGCAGGCTCTACATTCAGAATTAAACCTCTTGACAACTAAAGAAACTGAACAACTAATTTACAAATCCAGACATCATTATTATGAACATGAGAGAAAGCTAATAAGCTTTTAGCTCAACAAATTCACAAGCAAGAAGTGCGCAACGCAATCTCGGTAATCACTAACACGAACGGAGATAAAATCATCGAACACAAAAATATAATGCACACTTTCAGAGACTACTATAAATCCCTATATACTACTGAGTTTAAAGAAGACAATACACAATCTAATGCATTTCTGGATACATTACAGATACCACAAATAGACGCTTTTAGTGTGTTCTGGCATTATCAGAATTACTAGATGCTATAAAGTCACTCCAAGGCGGAAAAGCAGCAGGCCCTGATGGCTGCCCTGCAGAGTTTACAAGAAATTCTCCGCTCAGCTAGCTCCCTCCTATTAGCAACATTTACAGAAGCCAGAGATAACCAATCTCTTCCACAAACCTTTCGCCAAGCACTAATCACTGTCTTTCCAAAACAAAATAAGGACTTATTACAATGTGCATCATACAGACCAATTTCACTTCTGAATAACGACGTTAAAATACTCTCTAAAATCATAGCTAGAAGGATGGAGAAAGTGCTCCCTCGTAATATCACAAGACCAAACTAGATTTATTAGGGGCCGACACATATCTTCAAATCTTCGACGCCTGTTTAATGTAATATACTCACCAACTAAATCAAACACCCCAGAAATATTATTATCATTGGATGCAGAAAAAGCATTCACATGATTGAATGGAAATACCTTTTACTATTGGAGAAGTTTGGGTTTGGCCCGAACATTTGTGCATGGATTAAATTACTGTATACTAACCCAGAAGCTTCAGTTTGCATCAATAACATTTGCTCAGACTACTTTAAACTAGAGCGTGGCACTAGACAAGGATGCCCTTGTCACCTGCTGTTTGCATTGCCATTGAACCACTGGCAATACATTGTCGAAATACTGATCAGATAAAGGAGGTTAGCAGAGAAGGACTGGAACAGAAAATCTCATTATATGCAGATGACATGGTACTGTATATATCAGACCCAGAAAATTCTGTGCCTGCAGTCTTAGCAGCACTCACAGAATTTCAAAAGATCTCTGGTCTCAGAATTAATCTGAATAAAAGTGTACTCTTTCCAGTGAATTCTCAAGCATATAATATTAGATTAGACACCCTACCTTTTATCATTGCAGAACAGTTTAAATACCTAGGGTAAACATCACAAGTAAACATAAAGCTCTTTATCAACAAAATTTCGCGTCTGCATGGAAAAAATTAAACAAGACTTGCATAGATGGTCAACCCTTCATCTCACACTAGCTGGAAGAATTAACACTGTTAAGATGAATATTCTTCCTAAGCTCCTTTTTATTTCAAAACATCCAATATACATTAATAAATCATTCTTTAAGCAATTAGATTCAACAATAACCTCATTTATTTGGAATTCAAAACATCCACGCATCAAAAGAGCGACCCTACAAAGACAAAAGGCAGAAGGCGGCATGGCTCTACCTAACTTCCAGTTTTATTACTGGGCAGCAAATATACAGGCGATAAGAACCTGGACACAAATAGAAGAACATACACAGGCTTGGACCGCAATAGAAGTAAAATCCTGCAGTACTTCTTTCTATTCCTTGCTCTGTGCTCCAATAAACACACGTTATCGGCAATACACTAATAACCCAATTGTGCTCCACTCACTTAGAATCTGGAACCAATGTAGAAAGCATTTTAAGACGGAGAAGCTTCTATCTGTGGCACCTCTGCAAGAGAACCACCTCTTTCAACCTTCACAAACATATGCAGTTTTAATATCTGGAAAAATTTGGAATTAACTTGCTTAGAGATCTTTATATAGACAACGTCTTTGCATCCTATGAACAATTACATTCCAAATTTAACATTCCAGCTACACATTTCTTTCACTATCTTCAAATCAGGAACTTTGTTAAACAGAACCTTCCAGATTTTCCTCATCTTGCACCCTCATCCATGCTGGAAAAATATTGCTCAATTTCAAGGACTTAGACTCCATCTCTACAATATATAAAATCATTTTACAATCCCTTCCTTTCAAAGATCCAAGAGGACACTGGGAAAAAACTCTCAATTAATATATCAGAAAAGGAGTGGAAAGTAGCAATGCAGAGAATTCACTCAAGCTCCATATGCAAAGCATACAATTATACAACTCAAAATTATATATCGAGCACATCTGACTCGACTAAAACTCTCCAAAATGTTTCCAGGGCAAGATCCAACCTGCGAACGTTGCAACCAAGCCCCAGCCTCACTAGGTCACATGTTCTGGGCCTGCACCAAATTAACATTATTCTGGACAAAAATTTTAATTACCTCTCAGACAGCCTTGGACTCACAATCCCTCCTAACCCATTAACAGCTGTGTTTGGGGTTCTTCCAGAGGGGTTTAAAGTGGAGAAAGACAAACAAATTGTGATTGCATTTACTACACTCTTGGCACGCAGACTCATTCTGATAAACTGGAAGAACCCAAACTCTCCTCTTTTAAGTCAGTGGGAAACCGATGTGTTATATTATTTGAAATTGGAAAAAATCAAATACTCAGTTAGAGGATCTGTACAGACTTTTTTCAAAACATGGCAGGATCTAATCAGTAATATTTTAAAATAAGTTCATAAAGCGCAGAGAATTTATTAATTTAGGTATGTTTACAAGCCTTAAAATTTAACGTGGCTTGGCTTTCTCTCTCTCTCAGGGTGGGGATCGATCAGTTCTTAACTCAATTTTTCTTTTTGTAAAAACTCGATTGCTTTGTATGGATTGTTATAAAATTAATAATAAAAAAAAGAACAGCTTTTGCTATGACAATTAACAAATCACAGGGAAAAACATTTGAAAAAGTCAGTTTATTTATTAGAGAGAAAGAAACGATATTCACTCATGGGCAGTTATACGTTGTGTTGTCACGAAATAAGTCCAAACACAGAATCAAAATTCATGATAATAATTATAATCATAATTCCAAATATTGTTTTTACTGAAGCTTTACAGTAAAAGTGTAAGTTTAAAAAGTATTTGCATGTTAATTTCAAAGCCAAATAGAACGAAAACATATAACGCAATGAAAACCACTAATGCATGAGATATAATTTTCTTTCAATTTATTACTTTTTACTATTTTTTTTACTATGGTTAATTACTCACTGTAATGTAAAACAGTTAGGCCTATGCATATGTAACAATTCCCATGAAAATAACAATCTGTTTAAATTGTACATACGCTTCCCCATATGCGAGCAGCAGAGCAGTGAAGTGGCTAGCACGTAGCACCTGCCCAGGGGCTGGTGAGCAAAGCGAAGAGCATTAGTAAAAAAAAAATCAACCAAAATTCTAAACATTACTTCCATGAATGAACTTAGCTCCACAATGAACAATGATCCTTTGAGAGACCTACTCTTCAGCCTGAATTATAAAGACAGAGGGACCACCTCAACAGTAATGTAATGGTGGCCCCACCTGTTGGAGTTCCACCCAAAGAAAACAGGAAATGTAGCCATATACACAATGCATTACAATGCATACATGAAACATTGTTAACAAAAATACATAAAAATAAAGACTGCTTGAAAAATAATAATTCAAAAACAATAATAAACAGGAAAATATATGTAAGCCAGGGAATAAACTCTAAAACATAATGAATTAGGTGTATAACCTCGTCCTGCGGTGGGCTGGCACCCTGCCCGGGGTTTGTTTCCTGCCTTGCGGCCTGTGTTGGCTGGGATTGGCTCCAGCAGACCCCCGTGACCCTGTAGTTAGGATATAGCGGGTTAGGTAATGGATGGATGGATGGATGTATAACCTCTCCTCTCAACCTGCCTAAATGTATCTCAGTTTTATTGCACGGTGCCAAAACTCAAAATAGGCTTTACTTCAAAAGTAGGCTTCAAGGCCCTGGTGACACCTAGCTACAAAGTGAGCCTGACTCCAAATTTGAGGAGTAGGCTCAACCTGTGGGGTGGGCCCCCCTAGAGGGGCGCGAAGTAACAAAAAGGGGGGCGAGAAAATGTGAATAAAAGAAATCAGGAATTAAAAATATGAAAAAAACATCTGTTGAAACCAAAACAAATTAACTTAAACTACATTCTAATACTAGAACAATAAATATTGAGTTAGATAAATTTCGATAAAAGTTAAGTAGGTATAATAAAATATGCATCTACATTTCAAAAAAATGTTGGGGGGGGGCGCGATTAAAACTGTTATGAAAACTCAGGTCACAAATACTTAAAGGTTGAGAAACGCTGGAGTAGGCTATTAGCCTGCACAAGCCCAAAAAGTAGGGGTAAATGCTTTAATATTTAAAAAATGCTAAAAGGGAGAGGTAAACCATTTTCTGAACTTGCTTATTCCAGTTAAGGGTTTGTGAGAAGCGGAAACCCGCCATTGATCTGAAAAATGGAATCAATCCTTAATTGGAGACCAGCCCATTGCAGGTCACACTAACGCAGACCCCAGACTGGTCATTTTAAGTCATTTATGGCTGTTGTTTAACCTTACAATTGCATTTTTAGAATGTGAAAATATTCCAAGGAAAAGTTCAAATAGACATGGGGAGAGCATGCAAACTGCACATAGATTGTGCCTAGGCTAGGATTAGAGCTCCGGTACCAAATTAGTGAGGTAATGTTACCAGACATTGCTGCCATAGTTATATAACATTGACATTTTAACATTTGTTCTTTTTCTGTAAATGTATAATTTAAAAAATGCAAAATGACTTTAATGTTAAAGGTTTGGGTCACTTCAGGCTAGGGATTTGTTCCTGTTTCTTGTGGGCCTTGCTGCCCCACCACCTGGCTTTAAATACACTGAAGTATTAAAAATGGCTAAAGGGAATGGCTTTGTGAGTCCAAACTGACTCATCCAATGTGTGGTAGTGATGCCAGCCCATCTATGTCTAAGGTCTACCTGTCTTTGTCTCAGTGTTGGCAAAGAAGCCAGTCCATCACTACTCTCAGGTTTACAAGTCCATTTCTTTTTTTACTGGTCAATCTGCTCTGCATGCTGCTTGATTGGCACCTGGCATCCAATTGAGTTGAGCAGAGGAGTCTCCAGAGGCCTGCAGATGAGAGGCAGGGCACCATCTGGAGGGCAGTCTTTTGTAAGCTTACAGTGAAATGGGTTCTGCCTTTATACCCTTGGACTCTTTGCTAAATCACTTCACAAGAACATGTGGCGTTGCTTTGGCAGGCTTCTATGGGATCTGAAAGTGCATGAAAGGTGAAACCCATGACGTGTCTTGAACAGGCAGCTGCTGAAGGCACTATACCAGGAGAGCACATTGACTCCGATGCCGTGTCACTTACGTACACTTGACTCTGCTGTTTACCTCAGGCGCCGTGTTACATGCCCAAATTAGAGCAGGATGATACACCCAAAACAAACAAGGTGGTTGAAAATAGAACTAATCGAGAGCACCCTGCAGGCGCCCCCCGTACATACGTCCAGAGGCTGAGGATGTTACCCATTCGTGGTGGTGAGTTGCCAGCTGAAGTGGTGATCACTGGAGTGTGTGACTGGAGGAGCCAATAGATATTTAAATAGATCAAGGGGTCTATAGCATATTGACAGTGTGAGGCCTATAAGCCAAAGCTTCAGAAAGAAGCCAAGCTACCAGGAGGTTCATGGACATATGAATCTGGGTAAAAAGCTTAATAGTGCTCTCTGCAGCTTCCTAGAAATTGCCTTAAGGAACTGAGATGAAAAACAGGAAAATGTGTGAAAAGTTGCAGTGGATATCAACAAAGACATTACACTTCATATAGTATATCATAGACTTTACTCCCATTTTGCTAGTGGTGGACCATTTAGTCACTTAGGAATGGTATGCTAACCAGATGTGTCTCTGCTTCCTTAAGTGGTTCCTGCAGGGGTGGACTGGATCCCCAGTGAAGATAATTGTCTTCACACTCTTTGACTGATTCCCTGCACTCTGATTTGAAGCCTATGGATATGAAGCCCCTTTCCCCTCCTACGTTTTCTGTTTGTGGGTGGGTAATGGCATAGCATTGGCTTGCCTTCATTCAGTCCCTGTTTTCAATACTTACAGGTATCCTGCCACACCTTCTCAATCATTTCAATCCATCCACCTTACTAAACCTTGACTCATCTGCCCAGAGTGGTCAGGTGCAAGACTTGGCATATTCTGGACACCAAGCAACCAAAGATTTTCTAAGCACTTCACTAGACAGAAGCCAACATTTCACTGTGGCACTCCTAGTCACATCTAAAAAAAGAAACCTGAGCAACATATAGCCTCAAGAATCAACAAATGTGAACCATTTAAGAAGGAGCGGCACAGGGCTGGTGGGAAATGATTGTAAAGGTGTGAGCGACTTTGGCTCCACCATTACATGAGTCACGGAAAAGAAATGAACAGGATAGGGCTTTGCGGACAGCATCTAGATTCTCTCATCTTCACAAAAAAAAATAAAAATAAACAAGAGGCAAAGAAGAAGGATTCTCAAGGACCAAAGTTGTACTATCTGGTTTTCATTACAGGGCCAGAGGGCAGCATTTCTTTATTATTCCCCCAAAATGAAACTCAGCCGGTCTGTTGTTGATTTCACTATTTCCTACAAATGTGAGCCTGGCCTGGCAAACAGTCACAGAAGAATAAGAAATGATGCATGTGTGCCACATGTAAACAACAAAGTGAAGCACAACTAATCCTCTTCCTCTTTGTAGCCACAGGAACAATAGCTGAATGCCAACTTCTTCCCACCTAATGACACAGCACACATCACCTCACATGCGATATCAGCAAAACTACCTTGTGACAGGTGTGCGAGTGCCCTCTATTACTGTAAATATGTGTATTCTGGGGAAGTGTCTGTGCCAGGTGTGCCATTTGCAATTATGTGTCTGGGTATCTTTCTTTGAAGAGTACAGTCTTCCAGTGTACACCTTGCACCAGTCTGTGCCTTCTCACCAGATCATGAATTGATTGAAAATGTAAGTGTAAGTGTGGGTGTGAATGAAGACAATTGCAAGTATTTGCTGAGTGGCAGTTGTGCCTGCATCATCCTCATTGTCTGACCATACAATGTCGGGGTAGTGTTAGATTGCCACGTTCCCACAAAGCCTAAAGCTTCTTATAAAAGACCTCCAGCTCCTGAGGACAGTCCTGCAGCAACTTCTTTCTGCTTATTGTCTCCCCAAACTGTGTTGGACCCTCTTCCTAAGCAGTATACTCTGCCTTATATTCTTGCTTGTTGGTTATGGCATTCTGTTAAGGTCCTGGTACTGATCTGGTTATTGAGGTGTCCACTAGGAGTGATCACTGAGAGATTAACAAGAATGTTTTGTATTCTCAGTGTCTGCACTATTATATTTCACTGTTTCTGTGTTAAACAAACAGCATCCAAGTATGGCTTTCTGGCCTTTTAACCCCTGTGTGTCTATAAGAATCATCAATAAACATTCATGTGGTATCTACACTGCAAAAGTTGAGGATTAAGAAATGCAAGTGTTTAAGTTCTAATTAAACCAGTGCCCAAAAGTGTAACAACCATGCTTAGCCTACCCTTACCATTCATTTTGTCAGCTTCTTCCTGTATAGGCGGCTGTGGTTTGCATTGCATGCAAACGCACTTCTTCAAATTTTGCAGTTAAATGGCACAATTCATGCTAAAGCAGGAGTATGACATATTTTGGTCAGGTGGCTACCAATCACACACACACATACACCACTAACTCACCTGCCTGTCATTTTTCTGTCATACCACAGATACATAACTCTTACCACAGTGCAGGTGCCAGCTCTTGTGTTGTACTCTCACTCCACACTGCCACTCTTCCAGATCCTCCTGCCATCTCTTAAACTGCACTTATACTAAGTCTTGAAACCATCATGGTGTCTACTTTTCACTTTGGACTCACACTCCTGTCTAACCCCTTGCCATGGGTGCAGTCTTCCACACATGGCCTCCTCATGCTTGCTGTGTTCAACCACTGGCACCACCAGGATTATAGACTGCAAAAATTTTACAGTAGTAGAGCAGAAAGCTTGTGCCCAAAGCTTCCTTTAAATTTCTAGTGGTTGGGAAAGGTTGCCTCTGCTTATCTCATTGTCTCTCTCTGCTGTTCACTCAGTTCAGAATTCTAGTGAAACTGATAAAGGATTACTAAATTTCAAAGGATAAAAATAGAAAAACAAGGCAAAATATACAGAGTGTGAACACTGGCCTGACACAGACAGACGAACATCATAATTTCACCACACACCGTTTATTTACACTATTATTTACAAAGCATACCATACACTCACAACCCCAGTGCCTCCAGCACCGATCCCCCAAAGTCCAGGCCACACAGTCTCTGTGCCTTTCTCTCCTGGCCGCCTCCAGTCCTCACTCCAGCTCCGTCCTCTTCCACCCAACTTCTGCCAATGACTGGAGGGAGGCGGCCCCTTATATACAGCTCCCGGATGAGCACCAGGTGTTCCCGGCATTCCTCCCTTGGCCACGCCCCAGCGTGGCGGAAGTGCCGGCAGTCCTCCCGGCAGCTCTCCGGGTGTCTCCCAAAGTCAATCCCCCAGCACTTCCCTGTGTGGCGGAAGTGCTGGGCTCTCTGGATTTTTAGGCAGCAGGGCGCCACCTGGCGGTGGCCACGGGCCCCTACAGGGCTGGGCTTTCATGCCCCTTACCCGAGGCCACCAGCGTAACCAGGACGGACGCCCCCTCGTGGTCTGGCGGAGGTACAGGCCCTCCTCCGGTCCTCCTGGGCATCCCGGCCGGGCTCCTGCCTCAGCCGGATGTGGCAGATGATGGTCTGGAAGTGGGGCGCCGCCTGGCGGTGACCATGGGCCCCTACAGGGCTGGGCTTCCATGCCCTCTACCCGAGGCCACCAGCGTAACCAGGACGGACGCCCCCTCACGGTCTGGAGGAGGTACAAGCCCTCCTGTGGTCCTCCTGGGCGTCCCGGCCGGGCCACAAGAGTTAAACAAGGCCAGTAATGGATTAAATAATAGCAATACATTCCCAATATGAAATTGTGTCATCCTCCACCTCATATGGTCCCTTAAAGTGTCTTCACTCTGAACACCTACTGTACATTAGAAGCAAAAGTTATTTTCACCCCATAGTCTAAACCAGATATTCACAGGTCCAAGTTCGCGACAGACAAATGAGACATGGTCTACCCACAGCAACAGCCACCCTGACAAGTGTGTAGTCAGCATTCTAAAGAAAGAAATACAACCAAGAGAAGTGCTGCCAAAAAATGAAATCTTTGCTAAGCAACTACACAGGAAATAATGAAATGCACAGGAGGAAATTAAAGATTTTCCTCAAGTAAGCCTCACAGAGGAGTCATGTTGCTAGCCTAGGATATCACAAGGCCATTTGCTTTTAACAAACCGCCAGTACTGTTCCGCATCTATCTTCCTGGGCAGCTACTTGTGCCCATTCTGTCCCTGAGTCACTTCCGTATTCCACCATTGACTTCCCTTTTCAATCATCGGCTATCACTGAGTCCCAAGTTCATTGTTCATTTCAGACACCAAATCACTGTGGGTTGCTTTCACTCCTGATTTCACTCATTCATCCTCCATTGATCTCAAAGTTACTGTACTTCCCAGTGTCAATTGACTCCCAGTTCACAATTCACCTCTCCAAATTCAACCACTCTTACTGCATCCCCGAGTCACTTCCCAGTGTGACTATGGATTTCCAATTCATATCTGACCCCTCTTGGTCAAGGCGCTGGCCCTTATTTCCCTCAGTCACTTCTCAGGTTTACTATTGACACCCAGTACACCAATGGCTCCTAGAGGTGATCCATAGTCACTCTCCAACGTAATCTCCTACGTCACCCCTTGGCCTCACTGGGTCCAAGACTCGCTTTACAATGTGGCCACCAGCACCAAATGATTCCTCTGTTATGGCCGCTGACTACTTGTACATACTTCAGCACTGCTGGGAGGTTATTCTCAGGCTTTATAATGTAATGGTTACACCTCATCTGGAGTACTGTGTACAATTTCAGGCTAAAAAAAGACAGAGCTAGAAAAAGTCCAGAGAAGAGCAACTAGGTTGATTCCAGGACTGCAGGATATGATTAATGAGGAAAGATTAAAGGAGCTAAACCTCTTTAAGCAAAATGAAATTAAGAGGTGTCATGCTAAAGTGTATAAAATTATGAAGGGAATCAGTACAATGGATTGAGACTGTTGCTTTAAAATGAGTTCAGTAACAACAAGAGGAAATAGTTGGGAACTTGTTTTAAGGATACATTTTGCGCAAACAAGAAGTTTTTCTTCACACAGAGTACCATAGACACATGGCTTAAGTTTCCAAGTTGTCACTTCCCAGTACGGCCCTGATGCTCAGAGCCTCCTTGTCTCCTACATTCCTCTGATATCAGCCACTGACCTTGACTGTCCATTATATCCCTTAACTTACAGGGCAGAGCAGTCCCAAAACTCGTTTTGCGTCGCAGCCACCCAACTCTCAATGCACACTTGTCCCTTTCAGGTGATTCACTATCTCTGGGCCCTGAAGTTACTGTCCAGTTCAGCCTCATCATTCCTCTGTATTCTTTTACTTTCTACTTCTCGATTGTCTTCAGTTTGTCCTGCAGTAACCTCTTAACACTCACTCATCCCCTCACAGATGAGCCACTCTTCTCAGGATGCTATTTACATTCAGCCTTGTCACTGCCCTCTGACCCTTGTCACACACGTGTGCATGGGAGGCAGCTAAAAGGCCTGAATGAGAGTAATGCCATGACCGAACAGACTAACTCTTTCTTTCACTTCTCTGCAGACCAGTTACTTCCGGTTTCGGCCTCAATGATGTCACTTCCAGTTCTGGGCCCACTGATGACGTCACTTCTGGTTCCGAACCCAATGACGCCACTTCTGGTTCTGGCCCTACAGATGACCATGTCATTTCCTCCGCTCTCCCTTAAAGCCGCCATGTTTGTCCTTGCAAATCTGTTCTGTTGTGGACTCCAGTCTGTACACATCTGTACCTTATTAATATCCATTTTTGCAGCAAGGAATAATATACGGGTGGCTGCCCCAAACTCTTTTGTGGCTCTTTTGTTGTGTTTATGACACCCTCATGATGTACTTTCCAGGCCTTGTCACAGACACACACAGTGTTGAAGTCTCATTTCCAGCAGTGACTCCAACTTAATCCTTTACCAGTCATAATTTAGACATCTCAGATCTCCTCAGCATTACTCCATTCT
Source organism: Polypterus senegalus (assembly GCF_016835505.1). NCBI lineage: Eukaryota > Metazoa > Chordata > Cladistia > Polypteriformes > Polypteridae > Polypterus > Polypterus senegalus. The sequence continues at coordinate 52,358,135 of NC_053166.1, forward strand.
GATATTTTTCACAGTATCGCCCTAAGCTACAGTGCCTATAAAAAGTATTCATTGGAATTTCCATTGGAAATGTTCACATTTTATTATTAGTAAGATTTGATTACAATGGATTTAATACGGCTTTTCTGACATTGTTAGACAGAAAAAGACTTTTTATTGTCAAAGTGAAAAATGATCTCTGTAAAGTGGTCTCAATGAATTAAATACATAAACGATAAAGTAATTAATTGTACAAGTATTCCCCACCTTTATCAATACACACCTAAATCATCACTGAGGCAGACAGTTGG